>NC_057814.1:116473397-116480051 GCF_018294505.1 Triticum aestivum
TCCCCAGCGCTCGCCCCCGACCCCGACGCGCCACACCTCCCTCCTCTGCTTCCTCCCCTCCCAACCTCGGCCGTCGTCGGGCCTGCCTCCTCGCCCCTGCACCCTCTGTAAACCCCCCCAGCGCTCCTCCTCTCTCTGCTAGCTAGGGTTCTTCGGTTAATTTACTTAGGTTTTAGTTAGGGTAGTAGCTTAATTACGTTATCTATTTAGTTATGAATTTAGCAAGTTTTTTATGAACCATACATTTTAAAATAGGACAGAAATTTAGGGTTAAGCAATTGTAGTTAAAAGAAAAGGCAGCATTTAAGCAATTGTCCAAATCAACATCCCTTGTTAAAGCAAATTTAGCTAGGCTGAATTTATATGCAAATTTGAACTGGACATTTGATATGTGGACATGTGATGTTTTGGACATGTCATGTTTGGAATTTGGACATGTCATTTGGACATGTGATGTTTTGGACATGTCATATTTGGAAAATGATGATTATGTGCAGGGTAAATAATCCGAGTGGCCTATGTTACGCCGGAATGTTGATTCATTTCCGTTCCGGTGAATTTCAGGCGCTCGATATGTCCATTTTTTAGCAAAGGTCATGCCGAAATTTTCCGTGAATTTTGGCATGATTTGTGCTAGATAGTAGGCATATCGAGTGCTGGGGAGTTGCTGGGAAACGACATTCCGGCAAACATAGATTTCTTTTTCATGTCATTTCTCATTTTTTCATACTTTTAGAATTAAACGAGGAGACTTAATCATAGGAAACATGTCGAACAACGAAGAAACTGGGCCTTCTGACCAAGATGCAGACGAGATGGATTATGAGGGTGAACAAGAGTACCTCGACTATTTGACTGCTAAGCAAGGTTTGCAGGTCGGCCTCGATGATGGTACTGACGCCGACATCGACACCGACGGCGCCGGCACCGATGGCGGCGCCGAGACCGGCGGGGAAGGTACCGACGGGGAAGATACCAGTGGGGATGGTACCGGCGCCGATGCCGCTACTGAAAAGAAGAAGCAGAAGAAGTAGAGGATACGAAAACCTAACAAACTAGGGATTGGACGACTAGTGATCACAAAGATGGCACCTGGCAAGTTTGAGCCATTAGATCCAGAAGAACCTCGCAAGTGCTATGGGAACCAAGTAGGATGCATCCTACGGGAATGCGCGAGCATCAACGATGATGACTTAAGGAGTAAAGAACATTTGACGTAGTTGCTTTTGACGAAGTTGCACAAGAGATTCAAGTTCCCCGACCGGGATGATAACATAGAAGAACCGTGGGATGATCCGAAGATGAAAAAGATTAACAATCACGCCATGGGCATGTTCAGCAATGATTTGGCCTCCTAGAAAGGGAGGGTGAAACAAGCTATTGAGGCTGAGGAACCCCTGTCCAAGATTCTGGAGGAAAATCCGACACTTACGGTAGAGGAGTTCGAAAAGTTCAAGGACACTTGCGCTACCGAGGCAGCCAAGGCTAAGGCTGCGAAATTCAAGAGCCTTCAGGAAAGGAACACGGGGAAGCATCACCTCGAAAGCCATGGCTACCCCGGTAAAAGGCCCATATGGGATAAGGAGGATGCGGAACGTGAAGCCGCGGGTCTCCCAGACCCCTTCGCGAATTTCACCAACCCCTTGGAGCGTGACTTTATCAAGGCCCGCTACAAGTGGGACAAGGAAAAGAAGGTTTTTTACACAGACAAGATCACGAGGAGACTACTGGTAATTATTCTTTTACCACCTTACATTTAGCTCCATATCTAGTCGACTACACATTCCTAACCGGTTCACGCTCCTTCTGCAGGAGAAGGAACACCAGCTTGTGGCTGAAAGCCCTACTTCTCCGATGAGGCCCAAGTGGGACACCCCTCTCAACCGGGCCTTGAACGAACTTAAGGGACTCCCTTTGGGCCAGCGGCCGCAATATGGTCGTGTGCACGGCGCTGGAGACGGCGCCACGTGAAAGGTGTTTTACAACGAGGGCCCGGAGGCCAAGAAGCAGAAAAAGAAGTTTAGTTAGGCGGACATCGACGCGAAGGTGAAGCTTGCGGTGGAGAAAAAAGCAGATGAGGACGCGAAAAAAACAGCCGAGGAGAAAAATGAGTTACTACTGCAAGCAGTCAATGCAGCTGTAACTGTCTGCAGAAATGATTTCGCTACTAACTTGGTTCCAGCTATCATCAACTGGACGAAGGAAAATCCAGACAAGACGGTACATGATTTCCCGTTGCCCATTTTCGTCGGGAGCAACTCCATGAACAACAACACCACCGCACCTTCACTTGCTTACGCAACCGGGCCTCCTCTCGCAGCCGCTCCCGCTCATAGCAGCCCGTCCTCAGTCTCTGGCACGCTAGGTGGGCCTTCGTCTTTGGCTGAGCTCGACGCCGTCACGGTAATTACATGTCGCACCAACATATATATATATATATATAGAATATTCCATTTTCGTTGCCTTTCGGATGTTTTACGCCACAGACATATGTTTTTGCAGGCCAAAGAAACCCCATGCACTATACTCTACTTGATCAAAGGACAGAAGGTGGACGTGGGAAAGGGGATGATAATGAACCCCTTGCAACCCACATGCCACAACAAGCCGATCCCCGCTGGGCACTTCAGGGTTAGCTTGTCCAGTGTGAAATCGGGGCACGAGCATTTGCCTCCTCCAGTACATCCTGTGGGAGAGGACAACGAGACCCCGCCGCGGATTGGAAACTGCAAGGGTTGGGTGCTGCTATGGCCGAAGAATCTTATTCGTCTAGAGCCGGCCGAGAGCACACCAATAACCACACATCAACAACCATGTGCGGAGACCACCACCCCGCCTATGCAATTACCAGCTCCTGTAGTGTCGGGTGAGAGCGGCGGACGACGTGATGAAGGGGTGCAATAGTACTGGCTGATGTAATCGGTCCTGTAGAACATATAATGGATGATGAGACGGAGGTCGACCCAATGGGTTTCCTCAATACAAATGCGTATGACTGTGACATAGATATGATGAGTCAACCATATGACGAATCGGGCTATCAGCATGCTAATGAGGATATGGATGATCTGCCCGGGCAGGAAGGTCGTAGCAGGGATTGTAAAAAGTCTCTCTTCATGAAATCCTCACAGGACACGCCTGAAAATGCCGCCTCAACACAGGCTCAACTAGCCGAGGGTCGTACAGTGCTTAGCCCGGGAACACTGGGGCAGGGGTTAAGGAAGGGTCTGGAAGGTGTGACCAAGAAAAAGGAGAGGAAGAGATCGGGGAAGATAGCTGCCTCCAAACAAGCCAGAGCACATAGCAGCCAGATGATGGATTCTGAAGAGCGTGTACCCGTGAAAGGTGCGGCCATGTTCCATCTCACGGGCGAGCCGATGCTACCATCGAAACCGCTGGAGGCACTATCAGGGGATCTCAGGAGACTGCACGACCATGTGCTGTCGACTGAGAAAAGCCTACTAGCCTCGAAGGATCTAGGATATCTGACATACGTGGCTCGTGTGCCTGAGGGGAAGTGCTATGTCGACACACGGCCCGCGGAGGTGTTCTTCCTGCGGTTTGACCATATCTTTGAGATGTTTCTGACAAGGCGGCTCGATTTTACAATCGTCCGCCTTTTTGCGCTACATATGAGCTCCATCATGAAGAGAGAAGAAGTTTCGCAAATCTATGTGGCGGATCCGTACTACATGCACGAGTCTTTCTTGAGTTTCGGCGACTTTGAGTGTGAAACTGCTAGGGACTACCTCCAAAACTTCATGGTATAGAATAAGGACCAGGAAATTGCCCTCCTGCCTTATCATCCAAAGTAAGTCAGTTCCGGACAACCCTTTCATACATTTCAGTCATTCCTTCTCTCTCATATGAAGAATAATTTGAGGTATCTTTTCCTTGCAGCAACGGGCACGCCGTCCTTATCGTTCTTTACCCGCGAGTCTCCCACGCCGTGTATTTCGACCCTTCCAGAGACTACGAGAAGAAGGACTGCACCCACATAATGAATATTCTGGATGATGCTCTCGAAGGATTTAGCATTAGAGGTGGCCACATGCAGATCAGGAAACAAAGGAACAAGAAGATGGGTTTCGCGCATAAAACTAACTTCTGCTGCATCCATGTCCCAAAACCAAGCAAGAAGGATGGATTCTACATCCTCCATCTCATGATTGAGTTCAACACGGATCACCAAAAGCTTCGCATGACAAGCAGAAATGATGAACATATCCACAAGTGGCTAGACTCTCATGGAGAAGCGGATTATAAACTTAGAGATGACTTCTTTCGCATCCAAAGGGGCATTGCAACGATCATCATGAAAGAAGTCGTCGATGAGAAGGGGATGTTCCACCACGGCCCTATATCGCGAGCTGACGTCCGAACTCGCATAGGCATGCAACGTCAAGACCTCACGCCGTTCAAGAAGCTAGGGTCCATCCTCAATGATATGGAAGGATGGAACTTCTAGTGATTTATGATGCCGATGATGATGATATGTGTCGGTTGAACTTGTATACTTTCTGTAGCGATGAAACTTTGTGATGTCTACGGTCCCTGCCGAACTTGCATAACGCTACTTTGTTTGTTTGGGTACGATGACCTGCGTACCTCTAGTTAATTAGTTTGCGTAGTGTATGTTGCATCTAGTTGCTAATTAACCATTTCTTTTTCGTGTTGCTCTAATATATTTTGTTGCATATGATTGTACATCCTCTTGATGAACATGCATCTCTAACAGGTACCTAGTTTCTTGATGGCGAGATGGCGGTGCTATGTCGTGTACAAAGGAAAGGTTCTGGGGGTGTACAACGAGTGGCCTGAGTGTCAGGCGCAAGTGAATGGGGGTCTCGGGCGCCAGCCATAAAGGCTTCAAAAGCAGACAAGAAGGAGAAGCTAGTTACTTGAGGTTCACGCTAGCGCGAGAGAGGACTCGTAACCGCCGCCTCATGTACTGCATAGTTCCGCTCTCACTCATAGTGATAGCTCTTCTCGCATATACCATTGTTTAGATGGATGACGTTGTAGTTGCAAGTATTCGAGACTTGCATGTATCGCTATTTTCGAGATGATGACGAGATACCACTTTGTATTGGATGATGATTATGATGAGACTATTTGTATGTATATGCTATGATTACATTTGTGGTCTCTCAGCCATTGGTATGTGTATCATGATGACATTTGTATCTGCTAAAGATTCTTGTGTAAATCCTGTTCAAATACAAAACAAATATGCAGAAAAAAACAAAAACTACTAAAATTAGCAGTAGCGAGTGGAGAAAAATTAGCAGCAGCGCCACGATAGCAGTAGCGCGTCCAGGCAACGCGCACTAGAGCTATTAGCAGTAACGAATTTCCACGAAGCGCGCTGCTGCTATACTTGTATAGCAGTAGCGCCGGTGAGCACGCGCTACTGCTACGTGTTAGCTGTAGCGCCTTATTAGTAGCGCCGGTTCCCGCGCTACTGATACACCTAAAACCCGCGCTGCTGCTAGCCTTTTCCCTAGTCGTGACTAGCTATGGACCCATAGGTCTATGGTGGACTACTCACGCTTCATCGGAAGGGCAATAGAGTTCATGTAGATGCCCTTCGTGATCGAATCCCCCTCCGACAGGATGCCGGAAACGGCCCCAAGATGGGATCTCACGGAAACAAAAGGTTGCGGCGGTGGAAAAGTGTTTTTGTGGATGCTTCTGGAGGTTTGGGAATATTTGCAAATATATAGGAGGAAGATCTAGGTCAGGGGGGTCACGAGGGGCCCACAAGGTAGGGGCGCGCCCTCCACCCTTGTCGCCGCCTCGTGGCTCTTCTGACTTGCACTCCAAGTCTCCTGGATGTCTTCTGGTCCAAGAAAAATCATCGTGAAGTTTTATTCCGTTTGGACTCCGTTTAGTTTTCCTTTTCCGCGAAGCTCAAAAACAAGGAAAAAACATAAACTGGCACTGGGCTCTAGGTTAACTAGATGATGTCCCGCGCGTTGTTGCGGGAATTTGTTGTGCTATATATGAGGAGGATAAGATGGCAAGTAAGGAAACTATTAATTTATTAGATATAGTTGATAACTAAGGTTTCTTTTTCCTGAAGAAATCTTATAGAAGAAGCGAGCAAACACATACCAATATTTTGGTAGCACAATATGGGAGACTTTTCTTTCCAAGCACTCAATAGTTCGGATAGAATAATCCCAGATTCTCCGCCTCAAGAAAGTCAAGAGACACTTTCGCCTACTAATAAAAACAACATGTTAAAGAAATTTGTAACTGGAAGTTTGCTCAATAGTATTAATATAAAAATTGATAAAAAAATCCAATTCAATATTAAACAATTCTTGAAATAATCGTAGTTGTACTTAGCCAATGATTCCAGATTGTGAACTGGAGCATATGCTGAAGTGTATTCTAAATCAACATGACTTCATCCTGTTGCAACAATTAATGCACATGGTGATAGATAAAGAAAAGAAATTGAACAAAGCATTTGTATTTGACCTGCATGGTGTTGGGTGAAAGTGAAACTATGGCCAATATTACTTATATTCGCTGAATTAGATGTGTTCCTTGCTATATAGACTATTGGTAAACTTTGAACCTGTATAGCCTGCCCGGGTATGAAATCTTAAGATGTCCTATGTCCCTGTCACCGATAGCATCAAT
>NC_057814.1:116480252-116482147 GCF_018294505.1 Triticum aestivum
AATTTCACAATTATTATTTAGCGATATATTGATCCTAAATAAGATGAAATGGAGAAGTATTGGCCTAATCATGCATTAACAAATTTAGTAGTACATGTCTGATACTTTCATTCAACTATCTATAAGTGATGGCTCTACAAACAACCCAATTTCATCATAGGCACTCATATAATAATAACATAAATCCCAACATAAACACTATTTGATGAAAATGTGGAGAACATACATGATATTTTAATTTGGCTGCTTCCGTAGCATTTGCCTGTCTACAAACAACATATAACGAAGAGTAAAGTTCCACATAAATATAGCTATCTGAATATACTTCAAACCTGAGAAATTGGAGATGACAGGTCATAAATATAGCTATATGAATATACATCAAACCTGAGTGAGAAATTGGAGGTGGTAGATCAAGATGAGTGACAGGGCTGGCTAATGCATCATCCATCGACCAGTTTCAAAGAAGATGAACAGTGGTGCGGCATGAAGCTTATATCTTGTTGCAACAAAAATAAATCAAGTGTGTACTGCCATGTTGCAGCCCATTAACTGCTTCAATCCAAACGCGTCGAATCAAACTCTGGTACATAAATAAATTCAATACGTAGAAAGCATGATGCAAAAGTCCATGGTAAAGAAGTGAGAGGAGCTAGTGACATGTTAACAGAGAAAGGTCCGAAAGTGTACCTATAGAGGGGTTCAAATTCACCGAGCAAGTGGCCATGACAGTGTGGTGGCGACTTCGAGAACTCAAACAATCAACCTGTCTAGTACACATAGTACACGCAGGAGATGCACGCCGACGGCGAGGATTTCAGATTCGCCGATCAGGCTGCCATGACGGTGCAGTGGCGACAGAGAGGCCTTCAAATTCCCCATGTCTAGTAAATGTACTGCCAGCATGAGATACACATCGATGGCGAGGCTTAAATTCACGTTGATTTTTTGGGGCCAGACATTAACAAATCTCGAGCAGGACGCGGACAGCTTGCTGTGGTTGGTTTAGGGGAATGAAGAAGATGACGGGGGGAAGAAACTCGGTCAGGGACGCTGGCACCAAATACCTGAGACGACGCCTGATGGGAACGAAGCTGTTCAAATCTCAACAGGAATAGCGATCTGCAGGTTCTTCTCTGGCTTACACTACTATGAAAAACCTTATACACAGAATCTTAGCAGCAACGCGGTTTAAAAACAAACACTACTGCTAATTAGCAGCAGCGAGCTTGAGGAAACCGCGCTACTAATAACCCGGTAGCAGTAGCGCTCTAGATGAAACAAGCGCTACTACTATAATTGCCACGGCATTGCCTCCAGGCTAGATATAGCAGTAGCGCCCTTCCCTAGACGCGCTACTGCTAAAGTACTTAGTAGTAGCATTTTTCTTCAAAACTCGCTGCTGCTAAGTACTGCACCTAATTAAGTTTAGTCCCATACTGCTAAGCGAACAAGGTGTTTACCGCCTTAAATATGTTACTTCTCAAACTATCTCGAGCACTTGGTGTTCATTGAACTATATGTGTAGGATTTGTGGCTGCAATATGAATCTTCACCAGTGCCTATAACTGTGAGGATTCATGTTGACTACTTAGATTCTACACAAAACGATCAATGATGACCAATGTATATTTTTGATGCGTGCTTAGACTTAGCAGTAGTGTTTTTCCTAAAGTGCGCTACTGCTATTTCGACTTAACCATCCGCGGGCTCAAAATTTTTCTAACTCCTCCTTTCCCCCCTGTTCCCCTACTCCTCTGTCGCCGCCGCCCGAGCCCGAGCCTGCCCTCACCGCCGCCGCCCGAGGCCGCCCTCAACCTCAGCGCCGCCGCCCGCCGCCGCCCTCGAACTCAGCGTCGCCGCCCTCGACCTCACCGCCGCCGCCTGAGCCCGCC
>NC_057814.1:116482451-116491489 GCF_018294505.1 Triticum aestivum
TAGATGTTTTTTACTATTGTATAATGTAGTTTTTTTACTGTTTTTAGTAAGTGTTTAAAATAATTAGTAAGTAAATTAATAAACTAGTTGAACTAGTTTAGTTTTAGTTGAACTAGTTTAGTAAGTAAATTAATAAACTAGTTGAACTAGTTGAATTAATAGAACTAATGTATTTTTAGTAAGAAAATTAATATAACTAGTTGAACTACTTTATTTTTAGAAAGAACTAGTTTTTTCTATTTATAGTAAGTTTATATTTAGTAAGAACTAGTTGAACATGTCATATTTATTATTATTTTTAGTTTAAGCAATTATTCGGGATGTATTAGTGATAACTTATAGGGTTTTTGCTTTTGCAGAAATCAAGGAGCCCCTCCATCATCCCCACCGTTGTCCCCGTCACTGACCCCCTCGGACCTTGAGGTGAGACCAGCCAAATCTCCATGTCAATATGAGTCCTATAAGATATGATGTAGATAAAAACATGTGTATCTTGTGTTGCTCAAATAGGATATGTGGTTGCCCAAGTGGCCGGTCATGTTTAGGTTACACCTCCGAGTGGCCTATGTTTTGCTGGAGTGTTGATTAATTTCCGTTCCGGCAAATTTCAGGCGCTCGATATGTCCTTTTTTAGCAAAGGTCATGCCAGATTTCTCCGTGAATTCTGGCATGACTTGTGCTAGAATATGTAGGAAATATCGAGTGGCCTGGATTTTCTCGAAAAATAATGATCTAATTTAGGTTTTTTAGTACATATATTTAATTGTACAAGTTTAATCTTTGAATTATGAACGTAGGAAATGTCGTACTCGGACGACGAAAGTCTCCCGGGGGAGTGCAGCTAGTGCCACGGCGATCGAGGTCTGTGCGACAGGTGCCCTCACCTGGACGAAGATCGGCGCTTCAGCATTAAGCTCGAGGAGACCTTCGATATTGAAACGGTACGCAACGACGACAAGTGTTTTTTCGTAATTAAGCATGACTTCAACTATTTCAACGTCTAATTTTCATCTTTTATAATTCGACTAGCTTATCCCATGCCATGCAAGATGCTATGTATTGGAGAGGATGGGTTTTGAAGACCATGAAAATTTTGAAACAAAGAAAATACACCTAAGGACCCATCATGATATGGATTTTGAAGTAAATCTATACAATTCTCAGTGCGTAACCCATTTTGGTTGCCAAAATTGGGAAGCACTTTGTAAAATGTATGGTTTTCATGAGGGTATGATTGTCACCATGGATCTTGGTGATCCTGACATCGAGCACGACAATATGGACATTTGGGTCCTTGTTGATACGCTTCCAATTCTACCGCTATGTAAGTTTCTCAAACATAGTTATTAACTAATTTATATTGTTTATTTCAAAATAGTTGACAGCTTATTTCCATTGGCAGCTTATTTTCATTCTTCAAAGAATGTGCGGAAGATGGTAGACAAAACCCACTGCACCGATGGCTCCGAATTAACTTATAAGGAGAAAAGTCATCTGATCGCATTTTGTACTCAACTTGAGAATTACAATACCTATTATCGAACTCCTCCAAATTATGGTGAATACGTGCCACTAGTGCACGTGTTGAACCACGGTAACTTCTATAGAGATACCCTGGTAAGATTTTTTACTATTACGACATCCATGCATCTTTTGCATACTTCTAAAACTAGTACATCATTGCTTACTACGAAGTTATTACTATGTTTTTCAACAGAAAATCCCGATGGATTGTGTGCCTCATCTGATGTATCAGAACGGTCGCCTTGAAGTTCTGAACATACAGCCAGGTCATCCTACGGATCTCACCTGTGCATATCGGATTTCTAAAACCGGTGAACACATGCTAATCAAAGAATGGAAAAAATGTTTGGACATTCATAAGGAGGTTCTTGGAAGCAACATTAAGCGAAAGGCAAGAATTGGAGACAGGATAATCTCCATTCTCCATAATGGAGAGTCAGGGGTTATCTTGTTTTTTAGTATTTTACCTTAGAGAATATAGTAGGTCCTAAGAGAATGTAGTAGGTCCTATGAGGTACAATATGTTTATTATGTGGTACAATGTGTTAGAGTTGATGATGAGGAGTAGTTGTGATTATGACTAGTGACCAATTTGCTATGTGATGTCTCATTGATGAAAACGATGATCATGAGGAGGTGTTATATGACAATGATGTATTATGATGATAAGTTGTTAATGATATGATGATGATGATGATATTTATTATACCATTGGGTGAAAGAACCGCAGATTAGTTTCAAGTGGATGTCCATCCACTTGAAACTAGTTCACGGTTCTTTCACCCCGTGATGTAATAACTCATTATGATGTAAAAACAATCTCTAAATTCTTGTTGTATGAAAACTTGTATAAAGGTGTATGAATACAACATGAAATAAAAAAGAAATAAAATACGAAATAATAGTAGTAGCGCGGGCAGGGAGAAGCGCTACTAGTAATTACCAGTAGCGCTCTTTGGAGAACGCGCTACTACTAAGTCGATATAGCAGTAGCGTGAGTTAACGAACACCACTGCTAACCTTTAGCTGTCGCGCCGTACCAGTAGCGCCCCTGCCCACGCTACTAATAGGCCTAAAACCCGCGCTGCTGCTAGGCTTTTCCCTAGTAGTGTTAGATGGGTGGATCTGCATGAGCTGAAGGCAGTGTCGCCGATGTGGGTGTGGGAGTCGTCACACATGGAGGCACAGTCCAGGTGCGATGTTCCTCTTATCGGTGAATCGGCCGTCTGCGTCCCTGTCCGATGTCGCACCATCGAGGCTCAAGAAAAGTCAGCTCGAGAGTTCATCTCACGAGCGGCCGGTCTGACTCCTGTGAAACACTCCCTACGGCGTCGGAGCCACCTTGGCCGGAATTGGGACTCACAAGGGATGTAAGTACCATGGCTCCACGACTGTCGTTCCGACGACGCAGGGAACCACACGGAGTGCCGGGGAAGATATAGAGATCGGCTCCCAGTAGTCACCGAGATAAATTGTTGTTTAGGGGAAGATAGTGGTCGATTGGTTTATGGCTAAAAACGGAGAGACTGCTCGTCTTCGGTTGGTTGTGCTGGTAACGGAACGCACTGAGTAATGACGTGGCAGGATTACTGAACTGACATGGGTGTTTGTTTCAAAAATCTGCTGATGTGGCATATGAGTGCTGAGATGGAATAGTTGTTTGTCGAGATGAGGTGGATTGGCTGCATGTCAAGAGAATTGGGACCAACTTCTTAAGAATGTAAGATAGGTTAGTCCCAAAACTAATATTAAATAGCATATTGATGCATATAAAACATCCAAAACAGATAATATAATAGCATGGAACAATCAAAAATTATAGATACGTTGGAGACGTATCACAGCCCAGCCCGCAAGGGGGCTGGTGTGCCTCCTCACTTGGTTGGCCAGCCCTAGGGAAGGAAAAGGGGGAGGGCTAGCCCCTCCTGCCTTTCCCTCTCATGGGAGAAAGGAAAGGGGGGGTGCCACCCTCCCCTTCCTTTCCCCGTGCTCCAAATAAGGAAAGGGGCGCGGCTTGGGAGAGACCCCAAGTAGGATTCCCCCTACTTGGGCACCCCCCTTGGCTGCTCCCCCTCCCTCCTCATATAGCATAGAACAGACAATTGTCTTAGCCGTGTGCCTTGCCCCCGTCCACCATTTACTCCCTCGGTCATATTTTTGTGGTGCTTAGGCGAAGCCCTGCAGAGATCACATCACCATCACCGTCAGCACGTCGTCGTGCTACCGGAACTCATCTACTACCTCGCCGTCTTGCTGGATCAAGAAGACGGAGGACGTCACCGAGCTGAACGTGTGCAGAACGCAGAGGTGCCGTGCGTTTGGTACTGGATCGGTTGGAGCACGAAGAAAGTTCAACTACATCAACCACATTGTGAAATGCTTCAGCTTACGGTCTATGAGGGTACGTAGACATACTCTCCCTCTCATGGCTATGCATCTCCATGGATACATTATTGCGTGTGCGTAGAATTTTTTTGTTTTCCATGCAACGTTCCCCAACAAAAATAAACCTGCCTTTGCCTACCGCGCGGCTCAGCCGGCCCATCTGGGCTTCCCCTATGCGGGGCGTCCCCATGTGCTCGCTTAAAGCGAGAAATACGGGCGCCCGAAACCCATCGGGTTTTGCTTGCTCAAACCCATCCCACGAGAAAATTGTAGGCCCGTTCATGTGCACTGGGCCAGTTTTTTGCCCGTCCCCTAAACCTGTCGGGTTTTCAAACCCGTGGGGAACCGTCCCCCGCGTGCAGTCAATGAAAACAACAGCTTTTGAAAGAAAAACAGAAGCATATTACAGTAATAGCAGCAGCAAAAATCAACATATTTAATCAACAAACATAGTATATTTCAGGAGGAGGAACATAAGATAAGTAGTAGCAACAAAGAATAGCATTTTTCAGCAGCAAACATAGTATATTTCAACAGCAAAAAGGAGCATATTTCAGCAGTAAAACTTGAGCAAATTTCAGCACAATACAATATAGTATGTTCCATCAACATTTCAGCAATAAGAGCAGCTAAAAGGAGCATATGTCAGCACAATACAATAGCCCATTTTAGCAACAAACATGAGCATATTTCGGCAACAAGCAGGAGCATATTTCATCCATACATGGTTCGACAAGATGTCCAATTACACAAGTTCTGAAATAGAATTCATGGTTCACAAATCACGAGCACAAATCAGATGAAATGGTCCAATACATAAGTTCTGAAATAGAATTCATAGTTCACAAATCACTTTAAAGTGGGCATCATAATGGCATCTTCACATCTCCAAGCCTCCAAAAGACCATCTTCAAAGCTTCCAATGTCAAATCAAAGTGACGAGTCCTAGAGAAGAGAAAAAATCGCACAAGCTGAAGTTAAACATGAAAATATGCACATTGGTATATGAAATGTGCAAGTATTTTTTACTCCAAAAGCTTTGTCCTTGTTCAATGTCAGCATCTATAAGAATCAAATAAGTATTAATGAACATCTAATGAAACATGGTAGCAATATAATGATAAACTATTTGATGATATGTAAAGAAAAACACACCTTCATATTTATTTCTTATCCAATTTTGTGAGCACATCAAGGCCTCTAAGATTTCAGGGGTAAGACGACTACGGTGGTCACTTAGAACTCTACTACTTGTGATGAATGCTGATTCTGAGGGAACCGTGTTGACCGGAGTTGGAAAATATCACGTGCTAGCAGCCACAAAGTTGGATAGTGTGATCCACCAAGTTTCCACCAATCTAACTAATACGCCTCCAAGGTATCTATAATTTTTGATTGTTCCATACTATTATACTATCAATCTTGGGTGTTTATTATGCAATTATATGCAATTCTATATCATTTTTTGGACTAACCTATTAACCTAGTGCGAGTTGTTGTTTTTGCATGTTTTTTGCTTTTCAGGAAATCAATGTCAAAAAGAATCCATATGGAGAAAAAACTTTGGATTAATTTTTTCTGGAGCGGAGGGGACCCTAGAAGCTTTGGGAGAAGACCTGAAGAGCCATGAGGAGGCGACAATCCTGCCAGGCGAGCCCCAAGGGGGCTGATGTCGCTTGAACTATGTCGGTATTTCCCCAAAGATCGGATGATGCAGCACAGCTACGGTAGGTATTTCCCTCAGTGATGAGACCAAGGTTATCGAACCGGTAGGAGAACCAAGCAACACTATGTAAACGATACCTGCACACCAAGAACAAATACGTGCAACCTGGCGTGTTAAAGGGGTTGTCAATCCCTTTCAGGTAACGGTGCCAGAAATTGTCACGTGGACGGGAGACTAAATGTGATAGATTGGATAAATAGATCTCGATAAAACGCGCATAAAATAAAGTGCAGCAAGGTATTTTGGGGTTTTGGAAATATAGATCTGAAAATAAAAGATGCAAATAAATAAAAAAGGCAAATAGCAATATAGATCTGAAAGTATATGATGGGAAAATAGACCCGGGGGCCGTAGATTTCACTAGGGGCTTCTCGCGAGAAAATGGCATACGGTGCGTAAACAAATTACTGTTGAGCAATTGATAGAACTTCAAATAATTATGACGATATCCAGGAAATGATCATAATATAGGCATCACGTCCAAGATTAGTAGACCGACTCCTACCTGCATCTACTACTATTACTCCACACACCGACCGCTATCCAGCATGGATCTAGTGTATTAAGCTCATGGAGAAACGGAGTAATGCAATAAGAATGATGACATGATGTAGACAAGATCTATTCATGTAGGAATAGAACTCATCTTGTTATCCTTAATGGCAACGATACATACGTGTCATTTCCCCTTCTGTCACTAGGATTGAGCACCGTAAGATCAAACCCATCACAACACACCTCTTCCTGGCAAGAAAAATCGATCTAGTCGGCCTAACTAAACCAAAGATTCGAACGAGGCTATAAGTAATTATGCATATAAGAGATCAAAGAGACTCAAATAACTTTCATGGATAAAAAGATAGATCTGATCATAAACTCAAAGTTCATCGGATCCCAACAAACACACCACAAAAAGAGTTACATCAAATAGATCTCCAAAAGACCATTGTGTTAAGAATCAAAAGAGAGAGAGGAAGCCATCTAGATACTAACTACGGACCCGTAGGTCTACAATGAACTACTCACGCATCATCGGAGAGGCACCAATGAGGATGATGAACCCCTCCGTGATGGTGTCTAGATTGGAATTGTGGTTTCTGGAACTTGCGGCAGCTGGAATTGTGTTTCATCGAATCACCTAGGGTTTTGGATTTTCAGGTTATTTATGGAGCAAAGAGGCGGTGCGGGAGGCGGCCCAGGTGGGCACAACCCACCTGGGTGTACCTGGGCCCCCAGACGCGCCCTGGTGGGTTGTGCTCCCCTCGGAGCCCCCCTCTGGTACTTCTTTGGCCCAACAGGTGTCTTCTGGTCCAGAAAAAATATCCAAAAAATTTCTCTGCGTTTGGACTCCATTTGGTATTGATTTTCTGCGAAGTAAAAAAGAAGCAAAAAGCAGCAACTGGCACTGGGCACTATGTCAATAGGTTAGTCCCAAAAATGATATAAAGTTGCTGTAAAAAATGATTATAAAACATCCAAGAATGATAATATAAAAGCATGGAACAATCAAAAATTATAGATACGTTGGAGACTTATCAGCATCCCCAAGCTTAATTCATGCTCGTCCTCGAGTAGGTAAATGATAAAAACAGATTTTTTTATGTGGAATGCTACCTATCATGTTCATCACATTCTTTTCTTTTGTAGCATGGACATATGGACTTTTCTATGGTTCAAAGCAATAGTCTAGTTTTGACATGAAGATTTAAATACTCAAGCATACCAAAAAGCAACCATGTGTTTCAAAATATCAACGATAAAGCAAGTTATCCCTAGCCCATCATGCTCAACCATTGATCCATTCATGAAACACACTCGCATATTAGCTACACCCAATGCTCAAGTACGATCATAGTGCCCCTTAGTTGCTGCTTTATAAGAGAAGATGGAGACTCAAATAAAAAATAAAAATTGCATAAAGTAAAATAAAGGCCCTTCACATAGGGAAGTAGGGATTTGTAGAGGTGCCAGAGCTCAAATCAAAAAATTAAGAGATAAAATATTTTGGGTGGCATGCTTTTCCTGTCAACGAAAACGATCGAGTAGTTCCCAAATAGAAAATAAAGTTTATTAATTTTTCCACCATACTTTCACAATCCACGGGTGTCGTCCATACCAACATTTTCCAAGCAATTTATTATTTGACAACATAAAGTAAATTCTTCTTCATTTCGGGACTGGGCATCCCTAATACCTTTAACGTAGTCTAGTGCAATGACATGTGAATAAACACTCATCTTGAGAATAACACATCTAGCATGGAAAGATATCAGCCACCCCCTATCGTTTCATGAGCGGTACGAGCACACAAAAAGGAAATTTATTTTGAAGATTAGAGATGGCACATACAAATTTGCTTAGAACGGCAAAATAATACCGCATATAGGTATGTATAGTGGACTCATATGGCAAAACTGGTTTAAGGATTTTGGATGCACAAATAGTGATCATACTTAGTACAAGTGAAGGCTAACAAAAGATTGAGAAGCATCCAACCAAGAAACAAAAAATCTCATAAGCGAGCATTAAGCATAACTAACACTGAATAATGCACCACAAGTAGGATGTAATTTCATTGCATAACTGTTGACTTTCGTGCTTGCATAGGGAATCACAAACCTTAACATCAATATTCTTACTAAACCATAATTACACATCAACATGACTAACATATCACTATCATTATATCGCAAAACTATTACAAAGAATCAAGTTTATTTTATCCATTGATATTCATGAAAGTTTTTGTTATATCCTCCTTCGATAACTATCACTTTGGGACTAGTTTAATATAACATCCCGAATTTTCAATTTGGAATGTTATGCATTAGATCATCATTGCATATCATATTTTATTGCATTTTGGTTTGATCCTAGAAATTCTACGCGACTCAAGGACCCACGGAGAGAGTTAGGAATTTCGTAATTTTCATATTTGAGTTTTCTCAAATTTTGAAAAGAGGATCGTTTGATTTTAATTATTTTCTCTTTGAATATTTCTTTTATGAAAATAAAAGATAGAGGATAAAATGACTTCTTCAAAATAAAGAAATATTCGAGATTTAATATTAAAATCAAATAAGAATTCTATTCGGAGTTTTATCGCTATTTTATTTGAATTAGGAAAACTATGCGTTTTTCAAAATTGCATTAGAGTCCCAAATAAATGTTCACCTTGTCTGGTAGATATTTAGAGGACGGGGAAATTTTATTTCAGGACTTTTGGAGTTCGTTTATTATTTCTTTTATTCGTTTTTCTGTGCGGAATTATTTTAAAAAAAGTTACCGACCAAACCGAGTCGTGCCCGACCTAGACACTAGCCCGGCCGGCCCTTATAAGCCGCGGAGGCCCGAGCCGCAGCCACCCCGCCCGCAAACCCTAGCCCCGCCTGAAACCCGCACC
>NC_057814.1:116492094-116509840 GCF_018294505.1 Triticum aestivum
GCGGACGGAGCCGCCCGCCGCCGCCGCCGTTTCGCCGGAACTCGCCGGAGGTAGCCACCGCCCTCGGTTTCGCGAGAAAACCGATCGGTTTTTTTCTCGAAACCCTAGATTCCTTTTTTTATTTTAGATCGGTTTTTTCGGTTTAGTTATTTAGCGAACGCCCGTTCAAACGTTCGTTTTAACGAACGGTTTTCACCGTTTAGCCACAGACAGCGAACGTTCGTTCGTTAGCCTGTTCGTCAGTTTTTCTTTTTCTTGGATTTTTCGCGATTATTTTCGATCGCGATTTCTAATCCGTTTTTTGTTTTAGTTTATCTTTTCTCTTGTTTATCGGAATAAGGCGATTCGAGCGCCTAGAGTTTAGTCTCGAAGCCCTCTTTCTGTTTAATAAACTTAAACAAGTTTTTGCCACTGTAAAATTTGACTTTAGTCCAGATTAGTAAACGAAGCTTGTTTCTTTCGCAGTTTGAGTTTTGTTGCTTCGTTTGATTTGATTTTTTTTGCAAACCGGAGTTCTTAAGTTGAAATTTCTGGTTAGATCTTCTTATTTGAGCGTTACCTGTGCATCTTTGCTTGATTGCTTATTGTATGCTTGTTTGATTGCGATAGAGTACCCGGAGTGCGAAGCGTGCTACTACGAGTCTCTAGGTTTCATGGATCATCAGCAAGGCAAGTAACACTTTGATCATACCTCTTTACTACCCAGTTTTATTGCATTAGATCAATCCTCAAACAATTGCATGGTTAGGATCTAATTAATTTGTGGGTCTAGGAAGTAGTTGATGAGGTAGGAACCTATTGGCCTGCATTCAAACCTATGGGAGTTACTTCTACGTTGCTTATATTGCTATGCTATGCTCGTAGACGTGGTTTCGGTTTGAGTGTATTCATGACAGATGTGAGTATTGTTAATTAATGGTTAACTTAAGGTAGCAACTTAAATACACACCTGGGTGGATTGAGGCAAGCTACCTCTTGAGCACTGCGTTGGTTTTCCCTTGAAGAGGAAAGGGTGATGCAGCAATGTAGCGTAAGTATTTCCCTCAGTTTTAGAGAACCAAGGTATCAATCCAGTAGGAGGCCACGCACGAGTCCCTCGCACCTACACAAACAAATAAATCCTCGCAAGCAATGCGATAAGGGGTTGTCAATCCCTACACTGTCACTTACGAGAGTGAGATCTGATAGATATGGTAGGATAATATTTTTGGTATTTTTATAATAAAGATGCCAAGTAAAGAAAGTAAAATAAAAACGGCAACAGAAATAGCTAAGTGTTGGAAGATTAATATGATGGAAAATAGACCCGGGGGCCATAGGTTTCACTAGTGGCTTCTCTCAAGAGCATAATTATTTACGGTGGGTGAACAAATTACTGTTGAGCAATTGACAGAATTGAGCATAGTTATGAGAATATCTAGGTATGATCATGTATATAGGCATCACGTCCGAGACAAGTAGACCGACTCCTGCCTGCATCTACTACTATTACTCCACACATCGACCGCTATCCAGCATGCATCTAGAGTATTAAGTTCATAAGAACAGAGTAACGCTTTAAGCAAGATGACATGATGTAGAGGGATAAATTCATGCAATATGATATAAACCCCATCTTGTTATCCTCGATGGCAAAAATACAATATGTGTCTTGCTGCCCCTACTGTCACTGGGAAAGGACACCGCAAGATTGAACCCAAAGCCAAGAAAGATCAATCTAGTAGGCCAAACCAAACTGATAATTCGAAGAGACTTGCAAAGATAACCAATCATACGTAAAAGAATTCAGAAGATTCAAATATTGTTCATAGATAAACTTGATCATAAACCCACAATTCATCGGTCTCAACAAACACACCGCAAAAGAAGATTACATCGAATAGATCTCCACAAGAGAGGGGGAGAACATTGTATTGAGATCCAAAAAGAGAGAAGAAGCCATCTAGCTAATAACTATGGACCCGAAGGTCTGAGGTAAACTACTCACACTTCATCGGAGAGGCTATGGTGTTGATGTAGAAGCCCTCCGTGATCGATTCCCCCTCCGGCGGAGCTCCGGAACAGGCCCCAAGATGGGATCTCACGGGTACAGAAGGTTGCGGCGGCGGAATTAGGTTTTTGGCTCCGTATCTGGTAGTTTAGGGGTACGTAGGTATATATAGGAGGAAGGAGTACGTCGGTGGAGCAACATGGGGCCCACGAGGGTGGAGGGCGCGCCTGGGGGGGTAGGCGCGCCCCCCTACCTCGTGGCCTCCTGGTTGAAGTCTTGACGTAGGGTCCAAGTCCTCTGGATCATGTTCATTCCGAAAATCACGTTCCCGAAGGTTTCATTCCGTTTGGACTCCGTTTGATATTCTTTTTCTGCGAAACTCTGAAATAGGCAAAAAAAACAGCAATTCTGGGCTGGGCCTCCGGTTAATAGGTTAGTCCCAAAAATAATATAAAAGTGTATAATAAAGCCCAATAATGTCCAAAATAGAATATAATATAGCATGGAACAATCAAAAATTATAGATACGTTGTAGACGTATCAAGCATTCCCAAGCTTAATTCCTGCTCGTCCTCGAGTAGGTAAATGATAAAAACAAATTTTTTGATGTGGAATGCTACTTGGCATAATTTCAATGTAATTCTTCTTAATTGTGGTATGAATATTCAGATCCGAAAGATTCAAGATAAAAGTTCAATATTGACATAAAAATAATAATACTTCAAGCATACTAACTAAGCAATTACGTCCTCTCGAAATAACATGGCCAAAGAAAGTTCATCCCTACAAAATCATATAGTTTAGTCATGCTCCATTTTCGTCACACAAGAATGCTCTCATCATGCACAACCCCGATAACAAGCCAAGCAATTGTTTCATACTTTAGTAATCTCAAACTTTTTCAACCTTCACGCAATACATGAGCGTGAGCCATGGATATAGCACTATAGGTGGAATAGAATATAATGATGGGGGTTATGTGGAGAAGACAAAAAGGGAGAAAGTCTAACATCAACGAGGCTAATCAATGAGCTATGGAGATGCCCATCGATTGATGTTAATTCAAGGAGTAGGGATTGCCATGCAACGGATGCACTAGAGCTATAAATATATGAAAGCTCAACAAAAGAAACTAAGTGGGTGTGCATCCAACTTGCTTGCTCACGAAGACCTAGGGCACTTGAGGAGGCCCAATGTTGGAATATACAACCCAAGTACTATAATGAAAAATTCCCACTAGTATATGAAAGTGACATAACAAGAGACTCTCTATCATGAAGATCATGGTGATACTTTGAAGCACAAGTGTGGTAAAAAGATAGTAGCATTGTCCCTTCTCTCTTTTTCTCTCATTTTTTGGGCCTTTTTTATGGCCTTTCTCTTTTTTTTTATTCCTCACTTGGGACAATGCTCTAGAAAATGATGATCATCACACTTCTATTTATTTACAACTCAATGATTACAACTCGATACTAGAACAAAGTATGACTCTATATGAATGCCTTCGGCGGTGTACCGGGATATGCAATGAACCAAGAGTGACATGTATGAAAGAATTATGAATGGTGGCTTTGCCACAAATACTATGTCAACTACATGATCATTCAAAGCAATATGACAATGATGAACGCGTCATCATAAATGGAACGGTGGAAAGTTGCATGGCAATATATCTCGGAATGGCTATGGGAATGCCATAATAGGTAGGTATGGTGGCTGTTTTGAGGAACATATAAGGAGGTTTATGTGTGAAAGAGTGTATCATATCATGGGGTTTGGATGCACCGGCGAAGTTTGCACCAACTCTCAATGTGAGAAAGGGCAATGCACGGTACCGAAGAGGCTAGCAATGATGGAAAGGTGAGAGTGCGTATAATCCATGGACTCAACATTAGTCATAAAGAACTCACATACTTATTGCAAAAATCTACAAGTCATCAAAAACCAAGCACTACGTGCATGCTCCTAGGGGGGTATATTGGTAGGAAAATACCATCGCTCATCCCCGACCGCCACTCATAAGGAGGACAATCAAAGAACACCTCATGTTTCAAATTTGTTACAGAACGTTTACCATACGTGCATGCTACGGGACTTGAAAACTTCAACACAAGTATTTCTCAAATTCACAACTACTCAACTAGCACAACTTTGATATCACTACCTCCATGTCTCAAAACAATCATCAAGCATCAAACTTCTCTTAGTATTCAACACACTCATAAGAAAGTTTTTACTAATCTTGAATACCTAGCTTATTAGGATTATTTAAGCAAATTACCATGCTATTTAAGACTCTCAAAATAATCTAAGTGAAGCATGATAGAATAATAGTTTCTATAAAAAAACCACCACCGTGCTCTAAAAGATATCAGTGAAGTACTAGAGCAAAAACTATATAACTCAAAAGATATAAGTGAAGCACATAGAGTATTCTAATAATTTCTGAATCATGTGTGTCTCTCTCAAAAGGTGTGTACAGCAAGGATGATTGTGGTAACTAAAAAAACAAAGACTCAAATCATACAAGACGCTCCGAGCAAAACACATATCATGTGGTGAATAAAAATATAGCTCGAAGTAAAGTTACCGATGGAAGCAGACGAAAGAGGGGATGCCTTCCGGGGAATCCCCAAGCTTTGGCTTTTAGGTGTCCTTAGATTATCTTTGGGGTGCCATGGGAATCCCCAAGCTTAGGCTCTTGCCACTCCTTGTTCCATAATCCATCAAATCTTTTACCCAAAACTTGAAAACTTCACAACACAAAACTCAGCAGAAAATCTTGTGAGCTCCGTTAGCGAAAGAAAACAAAACACCACTTCAAGGTACTGTAATGAACTCATTCTTTATTTATATTGGTGTTAAACCTACTGTATTCCAACTTCTCTATGGTTTATAAACTATTTTACTAGCCATAGATTCATCAAAATAAGCAAACAACACACAAAAACAGAATGTGTCAAAAACAGAACAGTCTGTAGTAATCTGTAACTAACGCAAACTTCTGGAACTCCAAAAATTGAGAAAAAATAGGACGACCTATACAATTTGTTTATTGATCATCAGAAATTGGAATCAATATTTTATCACGTTCTGGTGATTTTTAACAATTATTTTCGTGAACAGAATGTTTCTGGAATTTTCAGCAAGATCAAATAACTATCATCCAAGAAGATCCTATAGGTTTAAATTGGCACAAACACTAATTAAAACATAAAAACACATCTAACCAGAGGCTAGATCAAATATTTATTCCTAAACAGAAGCAAAAAGAAAAAAATTAAAAATAAAATTGGGTTGCCTCCCAACAAGCGCTATCGTTTAACGCCCCTAGCTAGGCATAAAAGCGAGGATAGATCTAGGTATTGCCATCTTTGGTAGGCAATCCATAAGTAGCTCTCATGATAGATTCATATGGTAATTTTATTTTATTTCTAGGGAAGTCTTCCATGCCTTTCTTTAATGGAAATTGGAATCTAATATTCCCTTCCTTCATATCAATAATTGCACCAATCGTTCTAAGGAAAGGTCTACCAAGAATAATAGGACATGAAGGATTGCAATCTATATCAAGAACAATAAAATATACGGGCACATAGTTCCTATTTGCAACAATAAGAACATCATTAATTCTTCCCATAGGTTTCTTAATAGTGGAATCCGCAAGGTGCAAGTTTAAAGAGCAATCTTCAAAATCACAGAAACCTAGCAAATCGCACAAAGTCTTTGGAATCGTGGAAACATTAGCACCCAAATCACATAAAGCATAGCATTCATGATCTTTAATTTTAATTTTAATAGTAGGTTCCCACTCATCATAGAGTTTTCTAGGGATAGAAACTTCCAACTCAAGTTTTTCTTCATAAGATTGCATCAAAGCATCAACTATATGTTTAGTAAAAGCTTTATTTTGACTATAAGCATGAGGGGAATTTAGCACGGATTGCAACAAGGAAATACAATCTATCAAAGAGCAATTATCGTAATTAAATTCCTTGAAATCCAAAATAGTGGGTTCATTAATATCTAAAGTTTTGTTCTTTTAAATCCCACTTTTATCAAATTTAGCATCAAGATCTAAAAACTCCGAATTTCTGGAACGCCTTCTAGGTAAAGGTGGATCATATTCAGTCCCATCATTATAGAGATTCATATTGCAAAAAAAAGATTTAATAGGGGACACATCAATAACTTTTAGATCTTCATCTTTATTTTCATAAAAACTAGAAGAACACGCTTTTATAAAGCAATCTTTCTTAGCACGCATCCTAGCGGTTCTTTCTTTGCACTCATCAATGGAAATTCTCATGGCTTTGAGAGACTCATTGATATCATGCTTAGGAGGAATAGATCTAAGTTTCAAAGAATCAACATCAAGAGAAATTCTATCAACGTTCCTAGCCAATTCATCAACTTTAAGCAATTTTTCTTCAAGAAAAGCATTGAAATTCTTTTGCGAATTCATAAATTCCTTAACACTAGTCTCAAATTCAGAAGGCATCTTATTAAAATTTCCATAAGAATTGTTGTATGAATTACCATAATTATTAGAGGAATTACTAGGATAAGGCCTAGGATTAAAGTTTCCTCTATACGCGTTGTTACCAAAATTATTCCTACCAACAAAATTCACATCCACAGATTCATTATTATTCTCAATCAAAGTAGACAAAGGCATATCATTAGGATCAGAAGAAACACTTTTACTAGCAAATAATTTCATAAGTTCATCCATCTTTCCACTCAAAACATTAATTTCTTCTATCGCATGCACTTTTTTACTAGTAGATCTTTCAGTGTGCCATTGAGAATAATTAACCATAATATTATCTAGGAGTCTAGTAGCTTCTCCTAAAGTGATTTCCATAAAAGTGCCTCCCGCGGCCGAATCTAAAAGATTTCTAGAAGAAAAATTCAATCCGGCATAAAATTTTTGTATAATCATCCACAAATTCAAACCATGCGTAGGGCAATTATGTATCATTAATTTCATCCTCTCCCAAGCTTGTGCAACATGTTCATGATCAAGTTGGTTAAAATTCATAATATCGTTTCTAAGAGAGATGATCTTAGCGGGAGGAAAATATTTAGAGATAAAAGCATCTTTGCACTTATTCCAAGAATCAATACTATTTTTAGGCAAAGACGAAAACCAAGCTTTAGCACGATCTCTAAGCGAAAAAGGAAATAGCTTCAATTTAACAATATCATTGTCTACATCTTTCTTCTTTTGCATATCACACAAATCAACGAAGCTATTTAGATGAGTAGCGGCATCTTCACTAGGAAGGCCGGCGAATTGATCTTTCATGACAAGATTCAACAAAGCAGTATTGATTTCACAAGACTCGGTATCGGTAAGAGGAGCAATCGGAGTGCTAAGGAAATCATTATTGTTGGTATTGGTGAAGTCACACAATTTGGTATTATCTTGAGCCATCGTGACAAGCAAGCAATCCAACACACGAGCAAACAAGAGACGGGCAAAAAGAGGCAAACGGAAAGAGAGGGCAAATAAAACGGCAAGGGTGAAGTGGGGGAGAGGAAAACGAGAGGCAAATGGCAAGTAATGTAATGCGGGAGATAAGGGTTTGTGATGGGTACTTGGTATGTTGACTTTTGCGTAGACTCCCCGGCAACGGCGCCAGAAATGGCTAGTTGACGGGAAATCAAATCTTGACTTGACCTTGCGTAAGCCTCCCTAGCAACAGCGCCAGAAATCCTTCTTGCTACCTCTTGAGCACTGCGTTGGTTTTCCCTTGAAGAGGAAAGGGTGATGCAGCAAAGTAGCATAAGTATTTCCCTCAGTTTTTGAGAACCAAGGTATCAATCCAGTAGGAGGCCACGCACGAGTCCCTCGCACCTACACAAACAAATAAATCCTCGCAACCAACGCGATAAGGGGTTGTCAATCCCTACATGGTCACTTACAAGAGTGAGATCTGATAGATATGATAGGATAATATTTTTGGTATTTTTATGATAAAGATGCAAAGTAAAGAAAGTAAAATAAAAACGGCAACAGAAATAGCTAAGTGTTGGAAGATTAATATGATGGAAAATAGACCCGGGGGCCATAGGTTTCACTAGTGGCTTCTCTCAAGAGCATAAGTATTTACGGTGGGTGAACAAATTACTGTTGAGCAATTGACAGAATTGAGCATAGTTATGAGAATATCTAGGTATGATCATGTATATAGGCATCACGTCCGAGACAAGTAGACCGACTCCTGCCTCCATCTACTACTACTACTCCACACATCGACCGCTATCCAGCATGCATCTAGAGTATTAAGTTCATAAGAACAGAGTAACGCTTTAAGCAAGATGACATGATGTAGAGGGATAAATTCATGCAATATGATATAAACCCCATCTTGTTATCCTCGATGGCAACAATACAATACGTGCCTTGCTTCCCCTACTGTCATTGGGAAAGGACACCGCAAGATTGAACCCAAAGCCAAGCACTTCTCCCATTGCAAGAAAGATCAATCTAGTAGGCCAAACCAAACTGATAATTCGAAGAGACTTGCAAAGATAACCAGTCATACGTAAAAGAATTCAGAAGATTCAAATATTGGTCATAGATAAACTTGATCATAAACCCACAATTCATCGGTCTCAACAAACACACTGCAAAAGAAGATTACATCGAATAGGTCTCCACAAGAGAGGGGAGAACATTGTATTGAGATCCAAAAAGAGAGAAGAAGCCATCTAGCTAATAACTATGGACCCGAAGGTCTGAGGTAAACTACTCACACTTCATCGGAGAGGCTATGGTGTTGATGTAGAAGCCCTCCGTGATCGATGCCCCCTCCGGCAGAGCTCCGGAACAGGACCCAAGATGGGATCTCACGGGTACAGAAGGTTGCGGCGGTGGAATTAGGTTTTTGGCTCCATATCTGGTAGTTTGGGGGTACGTAGGTATATATAGGAGGAAGGAGTACGTCGGTGGAGCAACATGGGGCCCACGAGAGTGGAGGGCGCGCCTGGGGGGTAGGCGCGCCCCCCTACCTCGTTGCCTCCTGGTTGAAGTCTTGACGTAGGGTCCAAGTCCACTAGATCACGTTCGTTCAGAAAATCACGTTCCCGAAGGTTTCATTCCGTTTGGACTCCGTTTGATATTCTTTTTCCGCGAAACTCTGAAATAGGCAAAAAACAGCAATTCTGGGTTGGGCCTCCGGTTAATAGGTTAGTCCCAAAAATAATATAAAAGTGTATAATAAAGCCCAATAATGTCCAAAACAGAATATAATATAGCATGGAACAATCAAAAATTATAGATACGTTGGAGACGTATCAAGGCACCTGGGGAACCCAGTGTTGCCTGTATTTTTTGGAAATCCCGGGGTACCGTGTGATTCTCCTATGGACTGCCACCCAGGCTTAAAGGGATCATAAGATTATTCATACTAGAAACTTCCGTGTGCAGCCACATGCCATTATGGGCTCTGGCATAGTTGAGTAAGTTGTGGGAAACCTTTCCATGATGGGCTAGTAGATGTAGGGGATTGTAGGTGTACAGGCCTATCTATCGGTTAAGGGGACCTCTTCGGAAAGACTGTGTCTCGGTCATCCGTTTCTCAAACATTATGTAGTGCGAGAAATCCAACGGAGGAGATCGAGTCTTGTGGGGAAAAGTGCACAAACCTCTGCAGAGTGTACAAACTAATCACGGTTAGCCGTGTCCCCGGTTATGGACATCTTGAGTAGCTAGTTCTTGGATTATCATGTGGATCTCATCACTCTAAATTAAATTTTGTTGGGTTATTAATTACCTTTTAATTGGGATTGAGATGGGGTTTACCATTCTCAATGTTTTCAACCAACTTTGTAGTTAAATAAAATTTATTCCTTTGTTGTAGGGAAAAATTGGCTTTCCGCAAAACTTATTAACCATACAGCCTCCACCAGCCATATATGCATGTAGTGATAGCTTTATTCTGTCCATTACTCTTTTGTGTTGCCTTGCCAGCATATTCCATGTGCTGACCCGTTTCCGGGCTGCAACATATCATGTTGCAGACTTTTCAGACGACGAGTAAGGAGCCTTAGGTCGTGGTCTTTCACTCAGTGATGCCGTTGGAGTTGATGGACTCACTTTATCTTCCAACCCTTCCGCTGTTATCGTATTAGATGGCCTTAAGCCATATTTATTGTAATAAGTTCTCTTTTGAGACATTCGATGTAATAAGTGTGTGATTGCTACTCTGTTATAAATCCTCAAGTACTGTGCGTGTCAGCATTACCGATCCAGGGATGACACTGATGCACAGAGATCAGACTGTTTGAGGTCTGGTCGCTACATTTAATATGTTGCTTTTGATAGCTCAAACAAATCTAAGTGAAGAACATGAGCATAAAAAATTTCTTCTCTAAAAACAATATAAGTGAAGCATGAGAGAATTTCTTCAAAAATTTACTAACTCTCAAATTAATCTAAGTGAAGCATGGGAGTATTTATTCAAAAATAATAAAGCACACCATGCTCAAAAAGATATAAGTGAAGCACTAGAGCAATTCCATAGCTCAAAAAATTTAAGTGAAGCACATAGAACAATTCTAACAAATCATAGCATAATTTTGGCTCTCTCAAATAGGTGTGTTCAGCAAGGATACTTGACTTAAACTAAAAAGCAAAACAAGCAATGACTCATATAATACAAGACGCTCCAAGCAAAACTCAAGATATGTGATGAATAAAAATATAGTTCCAAGTAAAATACCGACGGTCGTTAGAAGAAAGAGGGGATGCCACTCGGGGGCATCCCCAAGCTTAGTTGCTTGTTCCTATTTGGATAATAACTTGGGGTACCATGGGAATCCCCAAGATTATGCTCTTCTTACTCCTTATTCCTTCATCCATCTTGATCTCACCCAAAACTTGAAAACTTTAATCACATAAAACTCAACAAAACCTTCGTGAGATCCGTTAGTATAACAAAGAAAATCACTACTCTAAATACTGTTGCAAACCCATTCATATTTTATTTTTGCATTATATCTATTGTATTTATACTTTACTATGGCTTATACCTTCCAATACAAACCATAGATTCATCAAAATAAGCATATGATGCGGCTCGAAGCTACGTTGGTATTTCCCCAAAGAGGAAGGGATGATGCAGCACAACAGCGGTAGGTATTTCCCTCAGATATGAAACCAAGGTTATTGAACAGTAGGAGAACCAAGCAACACAACGTAAACAGCCCCTGCACACAGATAACAAATCCTCGCAACCCGACGTGTTAAAGGGGTTGTCAATCCGTTTCGGGTAACGGCGCCTCAAGGTAGGCAAACGGACATGAGATAAAATTGTAGTAGATTGATAGATCGAACGCCAAGTAAAATAAATAAGAATAAAACACATCAAGGTATTTTTGTATTTTTAGTTTAATAGATCTAAAAATAAAAGCAAAGGAAAAGTAGATCGCGAAGGCAAATAATATGAGAAAGAGACCCGGGGGTCGTAGGTTGCACTAGTGGCTTCTCTCGAGAAAAATAGCAAACGGTGGGTGAACAAATTATTGTTGGGCAATTGATAGAACTTCAAATAATCATGATGATATCCAGGCAATGATCATTATATAGGCATCACGTCCAAGATTAGTAGACCGACTCCTGCTTGCATCTACTACTATTACTCCACACATCGACCGCTATCCAGCATGCATCTAGTGTATTATGTTCATGGAGAAACGGAGTAATGCAATAAGAACGATGACATGATGTAGACAAGATCTATCTATGTAGAGATAGACCCCATCGTTTTATCCTTAGTAGCAACGATACATACGTGTCGGTTCCCCTTCTATCACTGGGATCAAGCACCATAAGATCGAACCCACTACAAAGCACCTCTTCCCATTGCAAGATAAATAGATCAAGTTGGCCAAACAAAACCCAAATATCAGAGAAGAAATATGAGGCTTTACCGGGACAAACAACGCCACTTTACCAGAAGAGGAGCGCTGGATGATTCAAGTTCAAGTTCTATGAAGGACATTCACGCCAGTCACTGAGGCCATAGAGTTTTCCTTTGATGCACCAATCTAGAGTCTAGGAAAGAGTATGGCAGCCCACATCACCATGGGACGCATTGGAGAAGTTTACCACAAGGATCTCAAGGATACTATCTACCAGATTTGTGGGCGCCGAGATGAGCAATGGGAGATGATCAGCACCAGGAAGGATAGATCGATTGCAGCTTTCATCCAGGAGTTAAACCAGCACATTCGACGCCAGGAGAACCAGATGTGCGCAGGCATGACAGATTTGAAGAAGGCGATGACAAGGATCACGGAGCTGGAGGAAGAACTCAAGGCTACTCGCGAAGATTATGAGGAGGAAATCATCGTACTAGTGGAGAAGAATGACGACCTGGCAAAGAAGCTAGGAGTTTTCATGGGAGACCCCGCGCCAGGAGGAGAAGATGACGGTTCCACTTGCCCGGAGAACTACATCATCATCGACGACACCGACTCGGACCCCGAAAATAGCGATGATGACTATGTTGATGAAGCTAGAGCAGATATCATGGAGTCTTCGACCGGTCAATTTTTCTAGTCGACCACCATATCAGTAGTAGTATTCCACCATGTATATAGTATAGTCCGAGCACTTTTGTAACGATAGTTCTAGACCGATTGTATGCCCTTGCTTGATTGATTGAGTTATATGTTTGTGTTTGTCTCATGTGCATATGGGTAGTGTTTTCCCCCTAGACCTCATTCTACTCTGTTTTCTCACCTTTTCTAAACCCAGCAGATGCCTCCGAGACGTGACAATGGATTTGCTTTCCCACCGGAGCTCACTCAGTTGATCCAACAGCAGAATGCATTGATGTAGATACTAGTCCAGAATCAGAATCAGGGGAACAACAACAACAACAACCCACCACCACCACCTATTGATCACTTAGCCCGTTTTCTAAGGCTGAATCCGCCGGTGTTCTCCAGTAGCACCGAGCCGATAGTTACAGATGATTGGCTCTGCAAGATTGGAAGGGAGTTGACCACTGCAGGATGCACAGATGCGGAGAGAGTGCGTTTTGCCGCACATCAGCTTGATGGACCCGCAGCATCATGGTGGGAGAATTTCACAGCCACTTACCCCATCGACACTGTTATGTGGGACCAGTTCCAGCAGGCTTTTCGAACTACCCTTGTATCAACAGGAGCTATGGCCATGAAGAAGCTTGAGTTTCGCAACTTACGCCAAGGAGGGCGCACCGTTGGCCAATATGTGGATGACTTTAGTAAGCTAGCACGTTATGCCCCAGATGACGTCGCTACGGATGCAGCTAAGCAGGAGAAGTTTCTGGAAGGACTGAATGATGTGCTGAGCATGCAGTTGATGGTGGCAAATTTCAATAACTACCAGGAGTTGGTAGATAGAGCTCTCATGATTGAAGGGAAGCATCAGCAGATTGACAACCGCAAGAGGAAGTATGGACAAGGGAAGTATAATTCTGGAGCTCAGCAGAGACCCCGTTTTACCCCGAACTCGGGAGGACCCCTTCAGCATAACCATGGAGGTCACAATCACATTGGAGGAAGTTTGCACGACCATAGTGGCTCCAAGAACAGGAATGGTAATGTAGGAAGCAACGGACAGAACCGTTCCAACACAGCAACGCCCGCCAAGAAGGATCTAAGCCACGTTACTTGCTACAAGTGCCAAAAGACTGGACATTACGCCAATGAATGTCCTGAAGCTAAGAGTGGAAACGGCAATGGAAGCTCTGGGAAGAAGCCCAACCCTTTCAACAGGGGACAAGTGAACCACGTTAACGTGGAGGAGGTTGAAGCCCAGCCAGATGCAATAATAGGTAAGTTTTTGGTTAAGTCATTTACTGCAGTCGTTCTTTTTGATACTGGTGCATCACATTCATACATATCGAGGGGATTTGTGGATAAGTATAAACTGCCCACCAAAGTTCTTAGTACACCTATGTTAGTGAGCTCGCCAGGAGTAGAGTATATGGCAAGCCAAGGATGTTTTCAGATGCCATTGACCATAGGTAGGCATGTTTTCCCCTCAGATCTCATAATTTTGGAGTCGCAGGGTTTGAATGTGATTCTGGGTATGGATTTGCTATCGATGTATGGAGGAAACATCGATTGCGCCAGTAAGTCGATTTTGCTCACCACCCCAGAAGGAAGAAGGATCAAGTATGTATCCCGACATGTGCCGAATAGGACTCAAGTAAATTTCTTATCAGGAGTTGTACAGGAGGAAGTACCAGTGGTGAAGGATTTCCCGGATGTATTTCCAGAAGAGTTGCCAGGCATGCTACCGGATAGAGACATTGAGTTTTTGATTGAGCTTTTGCCAGGCACAGGGCCAATATCTAAGAGACCGTACAGAATGCCCGCAAAGGATTTGGAGGAAATTAAGAAGCAGATTAAGGAGTTACTGGATAAAGGTTATATTCGCCCAAGTTCGTCACCTTGGGGATCACCAGTGCTTCTAGTGGAGAAGAAGGATGGATCATTAAGGATGGTTGTTGATTATCGAGGATTGAATGAGGTGACGATCAAGAACAAGTACCCACTGCCGATGATCAATGATTTGTTTGATCAGCTGTAAGGAGCTAAAGTATTTTCCAAGATCGATCTGCGATCAGGGTACCACCAGCTGAAGATTCGAGAGCAGGATATACCTAAGGCAGGGTACGGGCTATATGAGTATACCGTTATGTAATTTGGCCTGACTAACTCACCAGCCTATTTTATGAACATGATGAACAAGGTGTTTATGGTGGTTTTGGATAAGTTCGTCGTGGTGTTCATTGATGATATTCCGATCTACTCGAAGAATGAAGAGGAGCATAAAGAGCATTTGTGTTTAGTACTTGGGAAGGTCAGGGAACATCAGCTATACGCCAAGTTCAGCAAGTGTGAGTTTTGGTTGAAGGAAGTTGGATTCCTTGGACATGTTATATCCGGAGAAGGAATAGCGGTAGACCCCACCAAAGTTGTCACTGTGACAAATTGGGAAGCACCCACGTCAGTTGGAGAGATCCGGAGTTTTCTTGGACTCGCAGGATACTACCGGAGGTTCATTGAGAATTTCTTGAAGATTGCAAAGCCTATGACAGAGTTGTTGAATAAGGACACCAAGTTCAAATGGACTGAGGAATGTGAGGCCAGTTTTCAGGAGTTGAAGAAACGCTTGGTTACATCACCAATGTTGATTCTGCCAGATCAACGCAAGGATTACGAAGTGTATTGCGACGCTTCTCGTCGAGGACTTAGATCCGTACTTATGCAGGAGGGAAGAGTTGTTTCATATGCCTCACGACAGCTTAAACCCCATGAGTTGAATTACGCTACCCATGATTTGGAGTTAGCAGCCGTAGTGCATGCGTTGAAGACTTGGAGACATTTTCTTATCGGAAACCATTGTGAGGTATACACGGATCACGAGAGTTTGAAGTATATCTTCACGCAGAAGGAGTTGAATCTCAGGCAGAGGAGATGGTTGGAACTCATTAAGGATTATGATATGAAGTTACATTATCATCCCGGAAAGGCTAACGTAGTAGCCGATGCGTTGAGCCGCAATAGTCATGTCAATACACACATGACCGGAGAGTTACCCAAGGAGTTAGCAGAGGATCTTTCCGAGCTATGTTTGGAAATAGTTCCGAGAGGCTATGTAGCAGCATTGGAGATTCAAGGAGATAGACGAGATAAAGGAAAGGATGAGCAAAGGAAAGGCTAAAGGATTTCGTGAGGATGAGCACGATACCTTATGGTTTGAGGACCGCGTATATGTGCCAAATGATCAGGATATCAGGAAGCTGATTTTGCAGGAGGCCCATGATTCGCCATATTCGATTCACCCAGGAAATACCAAGATGTATCTGGATTTGAAGGATAGCTTCTGGTGGACCGGAATGAAGAAAGATATTGCGGAGTATGTAGCAGTTTGTGATGTATGTCAGAGAGTGAAGGCAGAGCATCAGAAGCCAGCAGGATTGCTACAGCCATTGCCAATACCCGAATGGAAGTGGGATAAACTAGGCATGGACTTTTTCACGGGATTGCTCAGGACTCGTTCAGGCTATGACTCGATATGGGTTGTAGTCGATCGTTTGACAAAAGTAGCTCATTTCATCCCAGTAAAGACCACTTACACCAGTGCTAAGTTGGCAAATATATACATGACCAGGATTGTAGGTTTGCATGGAGTTTCGAGGACCATTGTATCTGATAGAGGAACCGAGTTTACCCCAAAGTTTTGGAATCGGTTGCATGAAACTTTGGGAACCAGGCTAGAGTTCAGTACAGCTTTTCACCCGCAGACAGATGGACAGACTGAGAGAGTCAATCAGATTCTGGAGGACATGTTGAGAGCTTGTGCACTAGACTATGGATCTAGTTGGGACGATAATTTGCCTTACGCAGAGTTCTCTGACAACAACAGCTATCAAGCTAGTTTGAAGATGGCCCCTTTCGAAGCATTGTACGGAAGGAGGTGCAGGACACCGTTGTTGTGGGATGAAGTTGGAGACCGACAGTTGTTTGGACCAGATTTGATTAAAGAGTCTGAAGAGAAGGTTAAACTGATTCGCGATAGACTCATGGTAGCCTAGTCCAGGCAGAAGAGCTATGCGGATTCTAAATGCAAGGAGACAGTTTACGAAGTCGGAGACAGAGTGTATCTTCGTGTATCCCCACTTCGAGGAGTGAAGCGCTTTGGAGTTAAGGGAAAGTTAGCACCACGTTTTGTGGGACCATACAAAGTTTTGGAACGTATGGGAGAAGTTGCTTACAAGTTGGAATTGACCGAAGGATTGTCAGGAGTTCATGATGTGTTCCACGTTTCTCAGTTGAAGAAGTGCCACGCAGAGATGGCTGATATCCCTCTGAGAGATACAGTGCCACTGGAAGCGATTCAGTTGGATAGCGATTTGACCTACGAGGAGAAGCCAGTCAAGATTCTCGAGTTTGCCAGCCGAGTTACACGCAGCAAGGTTATCAAGTTCTGCAAGGTTCAGTGGAGCCACCATACCGGAGATGAAGCCACCTGGGAACGAGAGGAAGACCTACGGAAGGATTACACTCACCTATTTTATAGCCAACCCGAATCTCGAGGGCGAGATTCATCTTAAGGGGGGTAGGTTTGTAACATCCCAAATTTTCAATTTGGAATGTTATGCATTAGATCATCATTGCATATCATACTTTATTGCATTTTGGTTTGATCCTAGAAATTCTACGCAACTCAAGGACCCACGGAGAGAGTTGGGAATTTCGTAATTTTCATATTTGAGTTTTCTCGAATTTTGAAAAGAGGATCGTTTGATTTTAATTATTTTCTCTTCGAATATTTATTTTATGAAAATAAAAGAGAGAGGATAGAATGACTTCTTCAAAATAAAGAAATATTGGAGATTTAATATTAAAATCAAATAAGAATTTTATTCAGAGTTTTATCGCTATTTTCTTTGAATTAGGAAAATTATGCGTTTTCCAAATTGCATTAGAGTCCCAAATAAATGTTCACCTTGTCCGGTAGATATTTAGAGGATGGGGAAATTTTATTTCAGGATTTTTGGAGTCCGTTTAGTATTTCTTTTATTCGTTTTTCTGTGCAGAATTATTTAAAAAAAAGTTACCGACCTAACCGGGTCGTGTCCGACCTGGACACTAACCCGGCCGGCCCTTATAAGCCGCGGAGGCCCGAGCCGCAGCCACCCCGCCCGCAAACCCTAGCCCCGCCCGAACCCGCGCCGCCGC
>NC_057814.1:116510227-116511595 GCF_018294505.1 Triticum aestivum
CCGTCGCCGCCCGACCCCGCCGCTGGAGCCGCCCACCGCCGCCGCCGTTTCGCCGGACCTCGCCAGAGGTGGTCGCCGCCGCCGCCCTCGGTTTTCGCGAGAAAACCGATCGTTTTTTTCTCGAAACCCTAGATTCCGTTTTTTATATTTTAGATCGGTTTTTTCGGTTTAGTTATTTAGCGAACGCCCATTCGTACGTTCGTTTTAACGAACGGTTTTCACCGTTTAGCCGCAGACTGCGAACGTTCGTTCGTTAGCCTGTTCGTCAGTTTTTCTTTTTCTCGGATTTTTCGCGATTATTTTCGATCGCGATTTCTGATCCATTTTTCGTTTTAGTTTATCTTTTCGCTCGTTTGTCGGAATCAGGCGATTCAAGCGCCTAGAGCTTCGTCTCGAAGCCCTCTTTCTGTTTAATCAACTTAAACAAGTTTTTGCAACTGTAAAATTTGACTTTAGTCCAGATTAGTAAACAAAGCTTGTTTCTTTCGTAGTTTGAGTTTTGTTGCTTCGTTTGATTTGATTTTTTTTTGCAAACCAGAGTTCTTAAGTTCATCGGATCCCAACAAACATGCCGCAAAAGGAGTTACATCAAATAGATCTCCAGGAGACCATTGTATTGAGAATCAAGAAAGAGAGGAGGCCATCTAGCTAGCTACTAACTATGGACCCGTAGGTCTACAATGAACTACTCACGCATCATCGGAGAGGCACCAATGAGAATGATGAACCCCTTCGTGATGGTGTCTAGATTGGATCTGTGGTTTCCGGACTTGCGGTGGCTGGAATTGTGTTTCGTCGACTCCCCTATAGTGTTTGGATTTTTGGGATATTTATGGAGCAAAAAGGCGGTGCGGGAGGCGGCCGAGGTGGGCACAACCCACCTGGGCGCGCCTAGGCCCGCAAGCGCGCACACCCCGAGAATCATGCTATAGTAACTCTCTGTGATTAAGCTAATCATGTTGCTAAACAGGGCTTTGATCACATTTGAATCACATTTCTTTTCAAACTCCTAATTCAAACTTCAATTAAATTTAAAGTGGAAAATAAAAGTTTTCAAAAATTTAAACAAAAATGTTCGGGCCATGCCAGATATTGCACTGATAATTATTGTGGAGAAAACACATTTTTATAAAATGCCTAAATACTTTTAAATGAAATAAAACAGAAAAGAAAATAAATAAATAAAAAGAAAATACAAAAGAAAACAGAACAAACAAAGAAAAAAAAAGGAGAAGGAGAAGCCCCCCCCCTACTGGACCCCTGGCCCAACTAGGCCGACCCCAGGCCCAGCCGGCCTAGCCCACCTCCCCGGGTCGCCCTCCCCTTCCCTGTTCCCCTGACCGGGGTCGGAACAGGGGCAGGTCCCCG
>NC_057814.1:116512158-116562045 GCF_018294505.1 Triticum aestivum
GCTCACCTCTCGGCCTCTGCGCCTCTCCCTATCCCCCCAGATCCACGCTGCTCCCTCCTTCCCCACCGCCCGAGCGCGGTCGCCGACGTGCCGCCGTCGTTTTCGCGGCCACCGAGCCCCATTCTCCTCCCAATGTGTCCACGAGCTCCGCCGCGTCGAGCCCGTCCTCCCCGACCACCTGCTCGAGCCGGGACCCCCCTACATCACCCCCGACGTCGCCGTCTCCCTCCTCTGCTCCGATAAGCTCCGCCGCCGCTCTTCACCAACTCCGGCCGCGCCCCTGCAGCTACTAAACCCCCAAGGGCCACCGTGTGCGCCGCTCGGTGAGCCCCTGCTTCCTCCTCTCTCTCTCTCTCGTGCGCCCTAGCTAGTTGCCGCCGAAGCGCCCGAACGCAGCGCCGCGGAGCTCGTCGCCGGCGGGTCTCCGGTGACCTTTTGGTCACGGGCTCAAGCCCGTTGCACTCCCCACAGCGCGTAGATGCTCCCCAGCCCCTCCGCTTGCTCGATAGCACGCCGTAGCCCCGTTTCCGTCGGGCACCCGTGCGCGCCGCCGCCTCCGCCGCTTGCCGGCGCCGATTTCGGCCAAGTCCGGCGAAGCTACGGCCACCACTGGATGCGGCGCTGCGAGCTCCTTCGAATGAGCCTAGCCCCGCTCCTCCCCGAGCCCCGTAGCGCGATTCCGGCCAACTCCGGCGAGGGGCCGCCTCTGTTTTGGTCGCCGGAGTCGCTCCGGCGCCGGCCGCCGACGTGGCTAGCCTGGGGCCACCCCAGAGCCACTGCCAGTGGGCCCCGTGGGTCCCCGTTGACTGGGTTGACCCCAGTCAACTGCTGACTGGGCAGGCCCAGCCACTGACATGCGGGCCCCGCCGCATAATTAACAAAAAAATATGTTTTTATAAATAAAACTAATTAATTAATCTAATTAGCCACTGACAGGTGGGGCCTACCTACTAATAACCTTGTTTAAGTTAATTATAAAACTCTGTCAGTGCCCTGTCAATGACATGTGGGTCCCACTGAACCCACCTGTCTGGTTTGACTGGTCAGCCGACCTGTTGACCTGCTGACGTCAGCATTACCTCATGCTGACGTCATAATTCATTTTTGCTAAATTCAAATAATTCCAGAAATTCAAATAATCTTTGAAAATTCATATCTTTTAAACCGTAACTCGGATGAAAATGTTTTCTACATGAAAGTTGCTCAGAACGACGAGACGAATCCGAATACGCAGTCCGTTCGTCCACCACACCTCCCTAACCTATCGATCTAGCAACTTTCCCCCTCCGGTCCGTCTGTCCGAAAACGCGAAACATCGGGAATACTTCCCGGATGTTCCCCCCCTTCGCCGGTACCACCTACTGCCGCGTTAGGACACACCTAATACCGCTCATTGTCATGTCACGCATCGTCATGCTTATGTTTGCATTGTATTTACTGTTTCTTCCCCCTCTTCTCTCCGGTAGACTACGAGACCGACACTGCTGCTGCCCAGTTCGACTACGGAGTCGACGACCCCTCCTACTTGCCAGAGCAACTAGGCAAAGCCCCCCCCCCTGATCACCAGATATCGCCTATTCTTCTCTATACTGCTTGCATTAGAGTAGTGTAGCTTGTTACTGCTTTTCAATATCCTATCCTGATGCATAGCCTATCCTTGCTACTACTGTTGTTACCTGTACCTGCAATCCTACATGCTTAGTATAGGATGCTAGTTTTCCATCAGTGGCCCTACATTCTTGTCCGTCTGCTGTGCTATACTATCGGGCCGTGATCACCTGGGCGGTGATCACGGGTATATACTTACATACTATATACATGACACATGTGATGACTAAAGTCGGGTCGGCTCGTAGGAGTACCCGCGAGTGGATCTTTGTGGCGGAGCGACAGGGCAGGTTGAGACCACCTAGGTGAGAGGTGGGCCTGGCCCTGGTTGGCGTTCGCGGTTACTTAACACGCTTAACGAGATCTTGGTTTTTGATCTGAGTCTGGCCATTTGGTCTATACGCACTAACCATCTACGTGGGAGTAGTTATGGGTATCCCGACGTCGTGGTATCAGCCGAAGCTCTTTTAACGTCAGCAACTGAGTGGCGCGCGCCGCATTGGACCGTAAGCTCGCGCTTGTATTAAGGGGGCTAGGTCTGCTTCCGGCCGCGTACGCAACGTGCAGGTGTGCATAGGGCGATGGGCCCAGACCCCTGCGCGCATAGGTTTAGACCGGCGTGCTGACCTCTCTGTTGAGCCTAGGTGGGCCTGCGACGTGTTGATCTTACGAGGCCGGGCATGACCCAGAAAAGTGTGTACGGCCAAATGGGATCGAGCGTGTTGGGTTATGTGGTGCACCCCTGCAGGGAAGTTTATCTATTCGAATAGCCGTGTCCCTCGGTAAAAGGACGACCCGGAGTTGTACCTTGACCTTATGACAACTAGAACTGGATACTGAATAAAATACACCCTTCCAAGTGCCAGATACAACCCGGTGATCGCTCTCTAATAGGGCGACGAGGAGGGGATCGCCGGGTAGGATTATGCTATGCGATGCTACTTGGAGGACTTCAATCTACTCTCTTCTACATGCTGCAAGATGGAGATGTCCAGAAGCGTAGTCTTCGACAGGACTAGCTATCCCCCTCTTATTCTGGCATTCTGCAGTTCAGTCCACTGATATGCCCCTTTACACATATACCCATGCATATGTAGTGTAGCTCCTTGCTTGCGAGTACTTTGGATGAGTACTCACGATTGCTTCTCTCCCTCTTTTCCCCCTTTCCCTTCTATCTGGTTGTCGCAACCAGATGTTGGAGCCCAGGAGCCAGACGCCACCGTCGACGACGACTCCTACGACACTGGAGGTGCCTACTACTACGTGCAGGCCGCTGACGACGACCAGGAGTAGTTAGGAGGATCCCAGGCAGGAGGCCTGCGCCTCGTTCGATCTGTATCCCAGTTTGTGCTAGCCTTCTTAAGGCAAACTTGTTTAACTTATGTCTGTACTCAGATATTGTTGCTTCCGCTGACTCGTCTGTGATCGAGCACTTGTATTCGAGCCCTCGAGGCCCCTGGCTTGTATTATGATGCTTGTATGACTTATTTATGTTTTAGAGTTGTGTTGTGATATCTTCCCGTGAGTCCCTGACCTTGATCGTACACATTTGCGTGCATGATTAGTGTACGGTCAAATCGGGGCGTCACAGTTGTGCTCCCCTTGGAGCCCCCCTCTGGTACTTCTTTGGCCCAACGGGTATCTTCTGGTCCAGAAAAATCTCCAAAAAGTTTCGCTGCTTTTGGACTGTGTTTGGTATTGATTTTCTGCGAAGTAAAAAACAAGCAAAAAACAGCAACTGGCACTGGGCACTATGTCAATAGGTTAGTCCCAAAAAATATATAAAGTTGTTATAAAATGATTGTAAAACATCCAAGAATGATAATATAACAGCATGGAACAATAAAAATTATAGATACGTTGGAGACGTACCAGGGGCCCAGGCTTGTGGGCCCCTCGTGGCACCTCTTGACCTAATTCCAACGCTATAAATACCCAAATATTCCCCTTGCATCAGAGAGCGACCCGAAATACTTTTTCCGCCGCTGCAAGTTTCTGTTCTTGTGAGATCCCATCTGGAGGCCTTCGCCGGCACCTTGGTGGAGGGGGGATCGATCAGGGAGGGGCTCTACATCAATCATGTTGCCCTTCCAATGATGTGTGAGTAGTTTACCACAGACCTATGGGTCCATATCTAGTAGCTAGATGGCTTCTTTTCTCTCATTGATCTTCAATACAATGTTCTCCTTGATGTTCTTGGAGATCTATTCGATGTAATCACTTTTTATGGTGTGTTTGTTGGGATCCGATGAATTGTGAGTTCATGATCTGATTATCCATGAATATTATTTGAGTCTTCTCTGAACTCTTTTATGCATGATTATTATAGCTTTGTATTTTTCTCTAATCTATTGAATTGGTTTAGTCAACTAGATTCATTTTTCTTGCAATGGGAGAGGTACTTTGTGATGGGTTCGATCTTGCGGTGCTCAATCCCAGTGAAAGAAAGGGACATGACACGTATTTGTATCGTTGCCATTAAGGATAAAAATGGGGCTTATTCATATTGATTGAGTTTACTTTGTCTACATCATGTCATCTTGCTTAAGGTGTCACTCCGTTCTTTATGAATTTAATACTCTAGATGGATGCTGGATAGCGGTCGATGTGTGGAGTAATAGTAGTAGATGTAGGTAGGAGTCGATCTACTTGTCTCGTATGTGATGCCTATATACATGATCATTGCCTTAGATATCGTCATGATTATTCGTTTTCTATCAATTGCCCAACAGTAATTTGTTTGCCCACCGTATGCTATTTTCAAGGGAGAAGCCTCTAGTGAAAACTATGGCCCCTAGTCTATCTAAATCATATATTAAAATCCAAAAAATACCTTGCTGCAATTTTAATTACTTATTTTTATTTATCTATTATCACAACGATATTTAGTCCTTGCAATTAACCGCCGAGGGATTCACAACCCCTTGTTTGCGTTGGGTGGAAATACTTGTTATTTTGTGTGTAGGTACTGCTAACGAGTTATTGTGTGGTTCTCCTACTGGATTGATCACCTTGGTTTCTAACCGAGGGAAATATTTATCTCTACTGTACTACATCATCCTCTCCACTTTGGAGAAATCCCAAGGCAGCTCACAAGTAGCAGGAAGAATTTCTAGCGTCGTTGCCAGGAAGACATCACCAACATCTATCGAGTACCTACGCATAAAATTTCAACTCCTTGCATTTACTTTATTTGCTATTTGCCTATCGTTTTCATCTCCCCCACATCTAAAACATTTTTTTTAAAATACAAAAATATTGTTTGTTTGCCATTTTCGTGTTTGTTTGTCTGCTTTCTTAAAGTTGCTATCATGTCTAAGTTTGAAAAGGGTAGTAATTATTTCACCCATAGTGCGAGTTCTCTAGACAATCCGTCCGTGCTTTCAAAACTCATAAAAATAAAAAATGGTCTTATGAAGTTTCTAAAGAAAAATTTGATAATCTTGCCGATGATGATCCTCATAAAGAAAAACCCACTATCATGCATACTAAAAGCTCCGTGTAGGTAGTGGTAATATTATTGGGAAAGGTGTCATCCAGGATTTCTTTACTTGTGCGGGAACGCTACCTATGCTAGGAGGGTCAATTCATCTAGTTCTTTTGTGCAAGTATGTAAAAAGAGCAAGCCATTGTTAAATTTGTGAACATGTTGACATAAGCCACTATGAATTAATGGACAATTGGTATATGTACTTATTTATGACTTGCAAGCGTAACTATTCCAATTCTTCCATTTGTGCACAGTCCATCCCCTGCTTTGCAAGAAAAAAGTCCTAATGAAACTGGGTGTTTATTCATTTCAACACTCCTCTGCTAAGCCTCGCTTAAGACAAAGCATGGCTTTCTTTTCTATTGTTGTGTGCAAAACTTTGAATGGGTAACGTTTTTCACTGGATCAACTTGGAGAGAATTTGCCAAAGTATACATATTACAAGTTGGTATGAAGCTGTACTTCGATATTAGCACACATGCACATCAAATCGATGTGGAATTGGACAGTGTTCCAATGCTTCATCCTTGTAAGTGTTCTCAGACATACATACCTTGCATAGGTAGACTTGCGTTTACTTGCCTGTTCTTAGTAGTCCTAACTATAAATATATGTGCATGTTCTCATTCTTGTTTATGTATATATGCTCAGCTTAGTATGTGATGTCAGAAGAAACAAAGGAGATAGTTTACAACAAGGAACTCATTATTGGAACCACATGTACATGGAAATACACGAGATACGCTGTCATTTTTGCTAACAATATTAAAACCCTTATATGGTGGTACGCACATGAACCAAGTTCCGGACCGTACAAGGTACTAATGCACACCCTAACCGGGACCAACGTAAAGAAGAAACTACTGGTAATAATTTTATTTGTTTCAGCATTCATTGTACAACATTTGTTATTTAAAATATGACATAATACCATGTAACAATTGTGTTAATGCAACAGGGACTCCCTAGTCGTGTTATTCTTGATCAGATGGATCGACATGGTGACATGAGAATTTATGTTTCCTGAAGCTGACATATGGTCATTATAATCGACGTCAGAAAAAGATGGACGCCTCATCGTAATGGATGGCTGGAAGGATTTAATTTCCTTGTCCAAGTTGGCAGTTGGAGACAGGCTATTCTTCGTGATCCAGCATAGAGGTGATGAGGTTATCCTCCTTGTCAAACCCATGACTGGATAATCTGTGCAATCTGCTAAAGAGTAGTTCTATGTTGTTTCTGCATTTCCTGTTAATGCTCAAACACTCGTACTCGTGATGTGTGATACTTTTGGGAATGACGTTGCTGATGTACCAAATTTGTGTTCCATGTCTGAACTTTGTAATGCTATATTATTATCTTTGATCATATTTTCCTGTTCATGTTTTATTTAAGAATTAGTTTGGGATCTCATAGTTCAGTAAAATGATAGCATAAACGAAAAGAATGTAATAGGTTTCATTACGAACATCTCAACTAATATCCATTAGATAAACCCAAAACTTTGTTTTCAAGCCCACTACATCATTTTTCCTTTCCCAACATGTAGAACATCTAAACTAACACCCTGAAAATTTGATTCTAATATGTTATAAACTCTGATATGGCAGAAATTATAAGGTACTACGTTTGAACACCAACTCGCTATTTTTAAAATCATTTTTCTAACCAGCCAACCATTTTTGTTACACCAAACACTTTATGTGACACTACGAACCGTCCCAAAAAATGGTCACGCATAGTGATGCCCAAATGCGTCGCCGAAAACCAGGCTAGAACGTCGCCAAAGTTGGCTAGGGCGCTGCCCCAGGAGGAAAACACACGTGAGGGTGGACCGTCACAGAAAATGGTTTTAAGAGACGGTTCATGTTTTGTCGCTGAATAGAGCAAAAGTTGTAGCGAAATCCTCAATACTCTCATCCTACTAACACTTAGCAGAACGTAATTACCTTAAGCTTGTTACCCTGTAGGTTCGGTAAATCAAAGACATGAATGAAACCCCTTCGTTCAATGACTGGTAGAGGAACCGTGGACGTCCATATCGATCCTTATGATTGCACGAATGCCATTCGAGTGAACCTTTGGTTATCATGTGATGTTCCCTTTGCTTCATGGTACTTTACAAAACCCGGGGAGCATCGATATCCTCCCGAGTCATCACATGCTCGCTATACCGTTATCCTCGTTACCAGTTTTGTTCTCTTTTCTCATTGAAGTGTTCCGGCATCCCCGTGATGTAGACATCTGTGTCTGGCCAGACGATGATGGATGCCATCACACCGAGAGGGCGCTAAGAATATCTCTCCATCGTCAGAGGAGCAAATCCCACTCTCGAGCTATCTAGTCCCTTGTCAAACTTTTCGATGAACCCGTAAGTTATCGTTATGATCACCGTGTTACAAATGGCATTTGAGAAACCCCAAAGTCCACCGTATGGTAGTAAGTGACTACGATACTCTCATGGTCCAAGGATCTAAAAACACATGCTAACACTCTGTGTTATAATAATTGATTTCAGCCAATATTATCTCAAAGTATAACAAACAAGATTGGGTCGATTCAATATGATCGTTCTTCTAACATCATACTCTCAATGTTGTCGTAGGACTATCGTTACTCTTTACAATATCCTAAGATTCGGAAAACATGATTAGCAACAACACTTGAGCCGGTCCTAGAGGCAAGACCGGGAACCTATACTTTACTATTTTATCATTCCACATGTGCATATGAGTTTTCCACTGAATCACATATATATTCCATTATCATAGCAGTTATAACATGAAATATAAACTCTTAACTATGAAAATGGAAATATAATAATACCATATTATTACCTCTAGGGCATATTTCCAACACATCGTTACACTTGACAATATCATAAGATCTGAAAAAAATGATCGTCAACAACACTTGAGCCAGTCTTAGAGGCAAGACTAGGAACCTATTATTTACTACTCCCTAATATGAGTTTCACACGTCAAAAACATGGTCGGCAACAACACTTGAGTATTTATCATTTCACACGTGCATATGAGTTTTCTATTGAATTACATATTCCAGAATTATAGCAGTTATAGCATGAAATATAAGCTCTTAATTATGAAAATGGAAATACAATAATACAATATAATTTCCTCTAGGGCATATTTCAACAAAAACATGTTCCTTTTTTTCTGCGAGAGGCACAAATTTGCTTCCAGGAAAGTAAAAAAAATGTATTTTTGCTTCCGCGAGAGGCACATATTTGCCTCCCATGGAGGGACAAGTTTGCTTCCATGAGAGGCACATATTTGCCTCCCATGGAGGGACAAGTTTGCTTCCATGAGAGGCACAACTATGCCGGAACCTTGCTTCCGATTCAAATTTTTTGTCTGATTTTTCTTTGTTTTTTCGTGAAAACGGCCATCAAAACCTATTAACAAGGTATTTAGTTCAAAATCTTGACGCGAGAAATCCAACGGTGAAAATGGTTCAAAATTTAGACGCACGGTTTAAGAGATTAAAACGTTTTGAATACGAAAAGTGTAACGCCCACACGTGTGGGCGTTAGCCAACTCACCCACACGCCTCCATCACCGTCCAGTAACTTCTGCACGAATCTTGGCACGAATTAGCTGATTTTGTATGCCACGTAGGACAACTCGCGTGTGTGGTGTGTGAGAGAGGTCGCCCACACATCCGTTTTACCACACGGAGGGGCCGGTGTGTGGGCGTTTAGCAGTTCGCCCACACACCAGTTTTCAGTGACGCACAAGGGCTGGTGTGTGGGCGTTTGCCATCTCGCCCACACGCCCGCCTCCTCTCCCACACCCAAGCTGCCAGTTGCCATGCGTTTTGCAGTGTACATGGCAACTGCCCTAGTGTGATTGCAAGCAGATGGCAACTCTCTCTTTTTTTACCCGAACATGTCAGTTGCCATATGTTTTGCATGGTACATGGCAAACTGCCCTAGCGTTCACGTAAGCAGATGGCAACTCTTTTTTTTTAAATGGCAACTGCCCTAGCGTGCTTGTGAGCACATGGCAACTCTCTCTTTTACCCGAACATGTTTTTTGCCATGCCTTTTTTTGTAGCGCTACATGGCAACTGCCTAGTGTTAGTAGGTGGCAACTCCTAAAGTTTTGAAATCATGGCAACTGCAGTAGACCAGACCACACATGGAAACAACTGTAGTTGTCCAAAAAAGGGCAATCTGGAACTTTGACCTGAGATGGCAACTGCAGTTGAGCAAACATGGCAACTGTAGTTGTCCGACATGGCAACCGTAGTTCAGCGACATGGCAACTGCACTTAAACGAACATGGACGAGGGTCCGGCCCATGGCAACTGCGGGGCGCGCGGTAAAGTGTCACGTGGGGCGTGCGGGACCACGAGGTACGAGGCCTGACGTACCGGGCGTGTGGGCGTTATCTATTTCGCCCACACGCACGCGTGTAAGAGGGACCGGGAGGAAAAAAAGAGGCATGTGGGCGCTAGTTGTTTTCCCCACACACAGACGTGTGGGCTGGTCCTCTTAGGCACCACACAGAACCTGTGGGCAGATTCCTTAACGCCCACACGTGTGGCAGTTATTGGCGTCCTTTGAATAAAAGAATCTACGAAAAAAGGAAAAAAAAAACACCCAGGTTGCGACAAGTGACTCACTGCATGTGCATCTTTTGTCGTAGCCTCGGAAGATGGTGTGATCTTTACCAGAAGTACTTTTTTTTGATAAAAACAAGAAGTACTCCTTGGGTAGTGATTTTGGGATTTCGGGCTTCTTTTGTGGTGTGGGCCTTAAAACACTCGGGACGACGTTCTTTCGTCCGTTGTTGTTGGTTGGTCTGAAGCAGGCCCAAGAGGCCGGGCGGCCAGCCCATCCGAGTCCGTCCACCAAGAAGAGCTACAAAAGGCAGCGGCTCTCGGCTGCCACAACCCAGACGAGGCCCCGGATCGATCGAGGAAGCAAGCGACTGCACCCAAACCCTAGCCGACGCCTCCTCCTCCTGGTGCCATGGCGCTGCGCTCTCCCTCCAGCACTTCGCGGCGGAATCTGGGACCCCGTTATTCGCCGCCGGCGGACTCTCTGCCTCCCACCTCTCAGGTACCTAATTCCGCCCCCGTTCATTCGATCCACCTACTATGCCTGCAATTCGCTGCCCGACTGCCTTGTTCTGACTTTTATCACCAAATTAACCCCATTAAACGGTTTTTATGCTAGTAACAAATCAAATTATATGATGCGCCCTGACCTTTTTCCCAGACAGTAACAAAGATATAAATTTGCCTAATAATGGTGAATATTGCCACTGAAATGTGTACAATGAGTGCCGGATTGCAGAGTCTATCTTTGATTTATGTGCTAAATTTGTTACTTTTGCTTGAAAAAGTGGTGATAATTACTCAGTGGTTGGGCTTGGCCCCTGGCCCCGCTCGCACATTGACTACAATGTGGATTTGATGAACCCCTTTTATATGGACATAAATCTAAGATGAAAAATTTGGTACTTTTGCGGAGCAGTTTGAAAATTTTGGTGCTTTTGCAGAGTAGAGTAGTTTTTACTGAAGCAATCTGTAGTGGTTGGGCTCGGCCCTGGCCCCGCTCGCACATTGATTACACAGCGGATATGATGAACCGTTAATTCCATGATATGTGGGTGTTTGATTTACTTTGAGTGAAGAAGAGTATGCCATCCTTACGTTTTAGTTTCCCTTAGTGACTTTTTGTGGTTCTTCTGCTGTACTGTTGTTAACCCATTTCCCAAACCCACTCTAGTAGTATAAATTTGATTGCTTTAGACATACTGGTGACCAATCTTCTGAAAGTTTGATAGTATGGATTCTAGAAGGACTACTGTTAGCCAGTTGCAGCCATGCATGTTCTGTCGTTAGCATCCACTAACATGCATGAATAGCTGCTTTAACTCATGTATCACTATCAAACGGTTTATATACCAACAAATTATATGATGCGCCTTAGCCCTTTCCCCAGACAATAACAAAGATATACTCCCTCCGTTCCCAAATGTAAGTCTTTTTAGAGATTCCAACTAGTGACTACATACGGAGTAAAATGAGTGAATCTATACTCTAAAATATGTCTACATACATCGTATGTTGTAGTCCATTTGAAATGTCTAAAAAGACTTATATTTAGGAACGGAGGGAGTATGTTTGATGCAATTTTCTAGTTCCCTTGTTAGGAGATGGTTTCTGTAGGGGTTTTGATGCAATTACCTTTAAAGACCTTTATTCCATCTTTCTGTTTTATTTTAACTTAGTGACATTTTGTGTTTCTCGAAATATAACTTTAACCTATTTTATAGCTTCTACATTAATGATGTTCTAAGTTGTACTGTTAAATCATTTATGAAAACAAGTACTGTAATATAAACTTCATGTACTCAATCTTGATAGCTTCTAGGCATACAAGTGGTCAAACTTTTGAAAGTTTGATAGCATGGATTCTGAAAGGACAATGTTGGCCAATTGCAAGCCATGCTCTCTCGGTTGCATCCACTAACATACATGAATAGCTGTTTTAGAATATATGCATTACCGTCTCAACTTTATTTCTGTAATTAACCCTAGCAGGCTGGATCCGGCAATGGAGCTAGAGCTGGTGTTGCTATGAAGGTGAAGGAGGCTGAACATATGTTGGCAAATTTAGAAGAAGAGGGAGTGGAGATAGATGGCAACATAGCTAGTATTATTAATGATGAGATAGCTAGAATTAAAGCTGAAGCTGAGAGGTAAATAATTGGAAGCTACAACTTATTTGATTTGCACTCAAATGAAACAATCCTAATATGCACATCCTTTTGATAGGGAGAAGATTATCAATGTGCTGACAAGGAACGGGCGGATGGTACTGCTCACTATTGCATCTGCTGCTGCTGGTTTCTTCCTGGGAGGGGAATGTTACGAACGGGCCCTCTATGCGCAACTGGCCATGATTTTTGGTGAACCATAGCGTAGGGCTTGCAGGTCCACTCTGCTTATGGTATGTAAAACCAAGCAGGTAGTCTTGGTAAAACATTGTTACCTAACTATGGTATGGAAAACCTGTTTATGTTGTCTAATAATTGTTGTGCTATATACTGGGGATTTTGGCAGGTAATGATGTAACTCTTACTGTTTTTTTTGTTTGCGGGAAAACTTTCAATCTATTCATCTTCAATCATGGCAGTACAACAAACACTAGAAATAAAAATTACATCCAGATCCGTAGACCATCTAGAGATGACTACAAGCACTGAAGCGAGCCGAAGGCGCGCCGCCGTCATCGCCCCTCCATCGCCGGAGTCGGGCACAACTTGTTGTAGTAGACAGTCGGAAAGTTATCATGCTAAGGTCCCATAGGACCAGCACCCCAGAACAGCAACCGCCGCCGATGAAAAATAACGTAGACCGGAAGGATCCAAACCGAAGACACACGAACGTAGACGAACAACGACGAGATCCGAGCAAATCCATCAAAGATAGATCTGCCGGAGACACACCTCTACAAGCCCACCAACGATGCTAAACGCACCGTCGAAACGGGGGCTAGGCGGGGAGACCTTTATTCCATCTTCAGGGAGCCGCCGCCGTCTCGCCTTCCTGAGCAGGACACAAACCCTAATAAAATTGAAAAAATGACTAAAAACAGAGCCCTCCCGCCGGCCCTTGCCAGGATCCACCGGGCCTCCACGGCCCTAGGGCTACCAGAGACGAGGCGGACCTGCGCTGGCGCCGGCGAAAGGCACGAACCCTAAGCTGCATGGAGCAGGTGCTTTGTTAAGTACGGCATGTTAATTAGTGTTTGGTAATTGAATCTGGTCTGCGTGGTGATTATCTATGGATTATCTGTTGTGATAATTTATAGAATAATTCATGATATGACACTGAATCGAATGGTGATTTAGTATTTCGCTTCACTCGCATAGACTGCTTGCAGAAATCATAAATTGTTACTGTTGTCATATATTGGAATCTCCGCTCTCAAAAAAGAAAAAGAACCGGCTTTGGCAAATCAGCTAACCGAGTTGCAAGTTGTTACTTTCCTCTTTTTTTTAGAGCATCTGGAGCCGCGCCCCCAACAAGCCCCCCTCCTCCCCCCGCCCAAGGCCCTTTTTTATTGTTGGCGCAGAAAAATTGACCCAGTCGCGCCCCCAGAAGCCCACTTTTCGCCTGTGGACCGAATTTGGAGCCGGCGGACCAAGGTCGAACCCTGCGCGCTGGGGGGGGCGCCCGGGGGCACCGGTGGAAACGGTTGTTGGCGCGAAAACAAGCGGACCGGCCAAGTCAGCGACTCAGCGCCTTCGTCGTACGCATCGCCTCGGTTCCCGCTGGAATGCGAAGGCTGCCGCGCCAGTCAGCCTTCCATTGATGCCTCACGTGGGGCGCAGTGAAGTCGCGACGACGTGCGTCCCGCCCGCTCCCGCCATGCGTACACACGGCGGCCGCCCTCTCACCGCCCACCCACGGCTATAAATGCAGCCCCTCCCTCGCCCGTGAACACACACTCCCTCGCCACAAAACCCTCTCCCCCTCTCTCGCCGACACCCCTCTCGACCTCTCACCGCCGACGCGCGTCACTCCTCTCTCTCCCCCGCCGACGACAATGGCCGAGCTCTACCCAGGCGACGGTGCGGCGGCCAACGGCTTCGGCTGCTGCCACCTGCACGAGGACGAGGCACGCCTCCTCTACGAAGCCGACTACCCAGCGCCGCCGGATATGCGGGTGCCGGGCTCGTGGAGGCTGAGCGCCGCCGGCGTCCCGGTGCCTCCAACGCCCACCGGCGCTGATCGTGTTGGGGAACGTAGTAATTTCAAAAATTTCCTACGCACACGCAAGAGCATGGTGATGCATAGCAACGAGAGGGGAGAGTGTTGTCCACGTACCCTCGTAGACCGAAAGCGGAAGCGTTAACACAACGCGGTTGATGTAGTCGTACGTCTTCACGATCCGACCGATCAAGTACCGAACACACGGCACCTCGGAGTTCAGCACACGTTCAGCTCGATGACGTCCCTCGAACTCCGATCCAGCCGAGTGTTGAGGGAGAGTTTCGTCAGCACGACGGCGTGGTGACGATGATGATGTTCTACCGACGCAGGGCTTCGCCTAAGCACCGCTACGATATTATCGAGGTGTAATATGGTGGAGGGGGGGCACCGCACACGGCTAAGAGATCAATAGATCAATTGTTGTGTCTATGGGGTGCCCCCTTGCCCCCGTATATAAAGGAGCAAGGGGGGAGCGGCCGGCCTAGGAGAAGGGCGCGCCAAGGGGGGAGTCCTACTCCCACCGGGAGTAGGACTCCTCCTTCCCTTGTTGGAGTAGGAGAAGGGAAGGGAGAAGAAGAAGGAAGGAAGGGGGCGCCCCCCCTCCCTAGTCCAATTCGGACTAGTCCAATGGGAGGGGTGCGGCCACCCTTTGGGGCCTTTCTCTCCTTTCCCGTATGGCCCATTAAGGCCCAATACGAATTCCCGTAACTCTCCGGTACTCCGAAAAATACCCGAATCACTCGGAACCTTTCCGATGTCCGAATATAGTCGTCCAATATATCGATCTTTACGTCTCGACCATTTAGAGACTCCTCGTCATGTCCCCGATCTCATCCGGGACTCCGAACTCCTTCGGTACATCAAAACTCATAAACTCATAATAAAACTGTCATCGTAACGTTAAGCGTGCGGACCCTACGGGTTCGAGAACTATGTAGACATGACCGAGACACGTCTCCGGTCAATAACCAATAGCGGAACCTGGATGCTCATATTGGCTCCCACATATTCTACGAAGATCTTTATCAGTCAAACCGCATAACAACATACGTTGTTCCCTTTGTCATCGGTATGTTATTTGCTCGAGATTCGATCGTCGGTATCTTAATACCTAGTTCAATCTCGTTACCGGCAAGTCTCTTTATTCGTTCCGTAATACATCATCTCGCAACAAACTCATTAGTTGCAATGCTTGCAAGGCTTAAGTGATGTGCATTACCGAGAGGGCCCAGAGATACCTCTCCGACCATCGGAGTGACAAATCCCAATCTTGAAATACGCCAACCCAACAAGTACCTTCGGAGACACCTGTAGAGCACCTTTATAATCACCCAGTTACGTTGTGACGTTTGGTAGCACACAAAGTGTTCCTCCGGTAAACGGGAGTTGCATAATCTCATAGTCATAGGAACATGTATAAGTCATGAAGAAAGCAATAGCAACATACTAAACGATCGAGTGCTAAGCTAACGGAATGGGTCAAGTCAATCACATCATTCTCCTAATGATGTGATCCCATTAATCAAATGACAACTCATGTCTATGGCTAGGAAACATAACCATCTTTGATCAACGAGCTAGTCAAGTAGAGGCATACTAGTGACACTCTGTTTGTCTATGTATTCACACATGTATCATGTTTCCGATTAATACAATTCTAGCATGAATAATAAACATTTATCATGATATAAGGAAATAAATAATAACTTTATTATTGCCTCTAGGGCATATTTCCTTCAGTCTCCCACTTGCACTAGAGTCAATAATCTAGTTCACATCGCCATGTGATTTAACATCAATAGTTCACATCACCATGTGATTAACACCCATAGTTCACATCGTCATGTGACCAACACCCAAAGGGTTTACTAGAGTCAGTAATCTAGTTCACATCGCTATGTGATTAACACCCAAAGAGTACTAAGGTGTGATCATGTTTTGCTTGTGAGATAATTTTAGTCAATGGGTATGTCACATTCAGATTCGTAAGTATTTTGCAAATTTCTATGTCTACGATGCTCTGCACGGAGCTACTCTAGCTAATTGCTCCCACTTTTCAATATGTATCTAGACCGAGACTTAGAGTCATCTAGATTAGTGTCAAAACTTGCATCGACATAACCCTTTACGACGGACCTTTTGTCACTTCCATAATCGAGAAACATATCCTTATTCCACTAAGGATAATTTTGACCGCTGTCCAGTGATCTACTCCTAGATCACTATTGTACTCCCTTGCCAAAATCAGTGTAGGGTATACAATAGATGTGGTGCACAGCATGGCATACTTTATAGAACCTATGGCCGAGGCATAGGGAATGACTTTCATTCTCTTTCTATCTTCTGCCGTGGTCGGGCTTTGAGTCTTACTCAATTTCATACCTTGTAATACAGGTAAGAACTCTTTCTTTGACTGTTCCATTTTGAACTACTTCAAAATCTTGTCAAGGTATGTACTCATTGAAAAAACTTATCAAGCGTTTTGATCTATCTCTATAGATCTTGATGCTCAATATGTAAGCAGCTTCACCGAGGTCTTTCTTTGAAAAACTCCTTTTAAACACTCCTTTATGCTTTGCAGAATAATTCTACATTGTTTCCGATCAACAATATGTCATTCACATATACTTATCAGAAATGTTGTAGTGCTCCCACTCACTTTCTTGTAAATATAGGCTTCACCGCAAGTCTGTATAAAACTATATCCTTTGATCAACTTATCAAAACGTATATTCCAACTCCGAGATACTTGCACCAGTCCATAGATGGATCGCTGGAGCTTGCATATTTTGTTAGCACCTTTAGGATTGACAAAACCTTCTGGTTGCATCATATACAACTCTTCTTTAATAAATCCATTAAGGAATGCAGTTTTGTTTATCCATTTGCCAGATTTCATAAAATGCGGCAATTGCTAACATGATTCGGACAGACTTAAGCATAGATACGAGTGAGAAACTCTCATCGTAATCAACACCTTAAACTTGTCGAAAACCTTTTGCGACAATTCTAGCTTTGTAGATAGTAACACTACTATCAGCGCCCGTCTTCCTCTTGAAGATCCATTTAATCTCAATGGCTCGCCGATCATTGGGCAAGTCAATCAAAGTCCATACTTTGTTCTCATACGTCGATCTCATCTCAGATTTCATGGCCTCAAGCCATTTTGCGGAATCTGGGCTCACCATCGCTTCTTCATAGTTCGTAGATTCGTCATGGTCTAGTAACATAACCTTCAGAACAGGATTACCGTACCACTCTGGTGCGGATCTTACTCTGGTTGACCTACGAGGTTCAGTAATAACTTGATCTGAAGTTCCATGATCATCATCATTAACTTCCTCACTAATTGGTATAGGCGTCACAGAAACTGGTTTCTGCGATGAACTACTTTCCAATAAGGGAGCAGGTACAATTACCTCATCAAGTTCTACTTTCCTCCCACTCACTTCTTTCGAGAGAAACTCCTCCTCTAGAAAGGATACATACTTAGCAACGAATGTCTTGCCTTCGGATCTGTGATAGAAGGTGTACCCCAACTGTCTCCTTTGGGTATCCTATGAAGACACATTTCTCCGATTTGGGTTTGAGCTTATCAGGATGAAACTTTTTCACATAAGCATCGCAACCCCAAACTTTAAGAAACGACAACTTTGGTTTCTTGCCAAACCACAGTTCATAAGATGTCGTCTCAACGGATTTAGATGGTACCCTATTTAACGTGAATGTAGCTGTCTCTAATGCATAACCCCAAAACGATAGTGGTAGATCGGTAAGAGACATCATATATTGCACCATATCTAATAAAGTGCGGTTACGATGTTCGGACACACCATTACACTGTCGTGTTCCAGGTGGCGTGAGTAGTGAAACTATTTCACATTATTTTTACTGAAGGCCAAACTCGTAACTCAAATACTCTTCTCCACGATCAGATCGTAGAAACTTTATTTTCTTGTTACGATGATTTTCCACTTCACTCTGAAATTATATGAACTTTTCAAATGTTTCAGACTTCTGTTTCATTAAGTAGATATACCCATATCTGCTCAAATCATCTGTGAAGGTCAGAAATTAATGATACCTGCTACGAGCCTCAATATTCATCAGACCACATACATCTGTATGTATGATTTCCAACAAATCTGTTGCTCTCTCCATAGTTCCGGAGAATGGCGTATTAGTCATCTTGCCCATGAGGCACGGTTCGCAAGCATCAAGTGATTCATAATCAAGTGATTCCAAAATCCCATCAGTATGGAGTTTCTTCATGCGCTTTACACCAATATGACCTAAACGGCAGTGCCACAAATAAGTTGCACTATCATTATTAACTTTGCATCTTTTGGCTTCATTATTATGAATATGTGTATCACTACGATCGAGATCCAACAAACCATTTTATTGGGTGTATGACCATAGAAGGTTTTATTCATGTAAACAGAACAACAATTATTCTCTAATTTAAATGAATAACCGTATTGCAACAAACATGATCAAATCATATTCATGCTCAACGCAAACACCAAATAACACTTATTTAGGTTCAACACTAATCCCGAAAGTATAGGGAGTGTGCGATGATGATCATATCAATCTTGGAACCACTTCCAATACACATCGTCACTTCATCTTTAACTAGTTTATGTTCATGCAACTCCCGTTTCGAGTTACTACTCTTTAGCAACTAAACCAGTATCAAATACTGAGGGGTTGCTATAAACACTAGTAAGTACACATCAATAACATGTATATTCAATATACCTTTGTTCACTTTGCCATCCTTCTTATCCACCAAATACTTGGGGCAGTTTTGCTTCCAGTGACCAGTCCCTTTGCAGTAGAAGCACTTAGTCTCAGGCTTAGGTACAGACTTGGGCTTTTTCACTTGAGCAGCAACTTGCTTGCCGTTCTTTTTGAAGTTCCCCTTCTATCCCTTTGCCCTTTTCTTGAAACTAGTGGTCTTGTTAACCATCAACACTTGATGCTCTTTCTTGATTTCTACCTTCGTCGATTTCAGCATCGCGAAGAGCTCGGGAATTACTTTCGTCATCCCTTACATACTATAGTTCATCACGAAGTTCTACTAACTTTGGTGATGGTGACTAGAGAATTCTGTCAATCACTATTTTATCTGGAAGATTAACTCCCACTTGATTCAAACTATTGTAGTACCCAGACAATCTGAGCACATGCTCACTGCTTGAGCTATTCTCCTCCATCTTTTAGCTATAGAACTTGTTGGAGACTTCATATCTCTCAACTCGGGTATTTGCTTGAAATATTAACTTCAACTCCTGGAACATCTCATATGGTCCATGACGTTCAAAACGTCTTTGAAGTCCCGATTCTAAGCCGTTAAGCATGGTGCACTAAACTATCAAGTAGTCATCATATTGAGCTAGCCAAACGTTCATAACGTCTGCATCTGCTCCTGCAATAGGTCTGTCACCTAGCGGTGCATCAAGGACATAATTCTTCTGTGCAGCAATGAGGATAATCCTCAGATCACGGATCCAATCCGCATCTTTGCTACTAACATCTTTCAACATAATTTTTCTCTAGGAACATATCAAAAATAAACACAGGGAAGCAACAGCGCGAGCTATTGATCTACAACATAATTTGCAAAATACTATCAGGACTAAGTTCATGATAAATTTAAGTTCAATTAATCATATTACTTAAGAACTCCCACTTAGATAGACATCCCTCTAATCCTCTAAGTGATCACGTGATCCATATCAACTAAACCATGTCCGATCATCACGTGAGATGGAGTAGTTTCAATGGTGAACATCACTATGTTGATCATATCTACTATATGATTCACGCTCGACCTTTCGGTCTCCGTGTTCCGAGGCCATATCTGTTATATGCTAGGCTCGTCAAGTTTAACCTGAGTATTCCGCGTGTGCAACTGTTTTGCACCCGTTGTATTTGAACGTAGAGCCTATCACACCCGATCATCACATGGTGTCTCAGCACGAAGAACTTTCGCAACGGTGCATACTCAGGGAGAACACTTATACTTTGATAATTTAGTGAGGGATCATCTTATAATGCTACCGTCAATCAAAGCAAGATAAGATGCATAAAAGATAAACATCACATACAATCAATATAAGTGATATGATATGGCCATCATCATCTTGTGCCTATGATCTCCATCTCCGAAGCACCGTCATGATCACCATCGTCACCGGCGCGACACCTTGATCTCCATCGTAGCATCGTTGTCGTCTCGCCAATCTTATGCTTCTACGACTATCGCTACCGCTTAGTGATAAAGTAAAGCATTACAGGGCGATTGCATTGCATACAATAAAGCGACAACCATATGGCTCCTGCCAGTTGCCGATAACTCGGTCACAAAACATGATCATCTCATACAATAAATTTAGCATCATGCTTTGACCATATCACATCACAGCATGCCTTGCAAAAACAAGTTAGACGTCCTCTACTTTGTTGTTGCAAGTTTTACGTGGCTGCTACGGGCTTAGCAAGAACCGTTCTTACCTACGCATCAAAAGCACAACGATAGTTTGTCAAGTTGGTGCCATTTTAACCTTCGCAAGGACCGGGCGTAGCCACACTCGGTTCAACTAAAGTGAGAGAGACAGACACCCGCCAGTCACCTTTAAGCAAAGAGTGCTCGCAACGGGGAAACCGGTCTCGCGTAAGCATACACGTAATGTTGGTCCGGACCGCTTCATCTCACAATACCGCTGAACCAAAGTATGACATGCTGGTAAGCAGTATGACTTATATCGCCCACAACTCACTTGTGTTCTACTCGTGCATAACATCAACGCATAAAACCAGGCTCGGATACCACTGTTGGGGAACGTAGTAATTTCAAAAATTTCCTACGCACACGCAAGATCATGGTGATGCATAGCAACGAGAGGGGAGAGTGTTGTCCACGTACCCTCGTAGACCGAAAGCGGAAGCGTTAACACAACGCGGTTGATGTAGTCGTACGTCTTCACGATCCGACCGATCAAGTACCAAACTCACGGCACCTCCGAGTTCAGCACACGTTCAGCTCGATGACGTCCCTCGAACTCCGATCCAGCCGAGTGTTGAGGGAGAGTTTCGTCAGCACGACGGTGTGGTGACGATGATGATGTTCTACCGACGCAAGGCTTCGCCTAAGCACCGCTAGGATATTATCGAGGTGTAATATGGTGGAGGGGGGGGGCACCGCACACAGCTAAGAGATCAATAGATCAATTGTTGTGTCTATGGGGTGCCCCCTTGCCCCCGTATATAAAGGAGCAAGGAGGGAGGCGGCCGGCCTAGGAGGAGGGCGCGCCAAGGGGGAGTCCTACTCCCACCGGGAGTAGGACTCCTCCTTTCCTTGTTGGAGTAGGAGAAGGGAAGGGAGAAGGAGAAGGAAGGAAGGGGGCGCCCCCCCTCCCTAGTCCAATTCGGACTAGTACATGGGGAGGGGTGCGGCCACCCTTTGGGGCCTTTCTCTCCTTTCCCGTATGGCCCATTAAGGCCCAATACGAAATCCCGTAACTCTCCGGTACTCCGAAAAATACCCGAATCACTCGGAACCTTTCTGATGTCCGAATATAGTCGTCCAATATATCGATCTTTATATCTCGACCATTTCGAGACTCCTCGTCATGTCCCCGATCTCATCCGGGACTCCGAACTCCTTCGGTACATCAAAACTCATAAACTCATAATAAAACAGTCATCGTAACGTTAAGTGTGCGGACCCTACGGGTTCGAGAACTATGTAGACATGACCGAGACACGTCTCCGGTCAATAACCAATAGCGGAACCTGGATGCTCATATTGGCTTCCACATATTCTACGAAGATCTTTATCGGTCAAACCGCATAACAACATACGTTGTTCCCTTTGTCATCGGTATGTTACTTGCTCGAGATTCGATCGTCGGTATCTTAATACCTAGTTCAATCTCGTTACCGGCAAGTCTTTTTACTCGTTCCGTAATACATCATCTCGCAACAAACTCATTAGTTGCAATGCTTGCAAGGCTTAAGTGATGTGCATTACCGAGAGGGCCCAGAGATACCTCTCCGACAATCGGGTGACAAATCCCAATCTCGAAATACGCCAACCCAACAAGTACCTTCGGAGACACCTGTAGAGCACCTTTATAATCACCCAGTTACGTTGTGACGTTTGGTAGCACACAAAGTGTTCCTCCGGTAAACGGGAGTTGCATAATCTCATAGTCATAGGAACATGTATAAGTCATGAAGAAAGCAATAGCAACATACTAAACGATCGAGTGCTAAGCTAACGGAATGGGTCAAGTCAATCACATCATTCTCCTAATGATGTGATCCCGTTAATCAAATGACAACTCATGTCTATGGCTAGGAAACATAACCATCTTTGATCAACGAGCTAGTCAAGTAGAGGCATACTAGTGACACTCTGTTTGTCTATGTATTCACACATGTATCATGTTTCCGGTTAATACAATTCTAGCATGAATAATAAACATTTATCATGATATAAGGAAATAAATAATAACTTTATTATTGCCTCTAGGGCATATTTCCTTCAGACCGGTGCGCCGAGATTGCGCGCATCCGGTCGTCGCTGCCGGAGCAGGCGCGGAACCAGCCGAGGTACACCCCCGACAGCAACACGCTGTGGACGGCATACTTCGACCGCCGCCACGAGGAGCCGCTCGCCTCCACCAATGGCGTCGAGCCGTGCGGCCGCCTCAACTCCGAGGGGCGGCACCAATGGTAGGGCGTCCCCGGCCGCACCCTCGAAGCCGTCCTCGAGTACATCGAGGACGGCAACATGCCGCGCTTGGAGTACCTGGCGCCCCCTCCTTCTCTTGCCGCCGCGGCGGCTCCTGGACGCCACGGCGAATGGAGAATGTGACCTCCTCGTCATCGGGATCCCTTTCCTCCGGATCACCGGTGCTCTGCCCCGTCAAGCCGGAGCCGCAGGAGACGCCGCTCGGGCGTAGCACCCGTGATGGCGCCCTCGTCATCAACGAGGGCGGCCGTGGCCCCTCTCCTCCCTCTTCCCCGCCTCGTTCGGCCGAAAACCGAGTCGGGGCTGCTCCCCGTAAAGAAGGAGCATGAGGCCATGGTCGCCGATGACGAGATCGTCCTCAAGTGGGTGCGGGAGGACTACGTCCGCGAGGGATTGGTGCGCCAGCGCCGCGCCCTCGAGGAGATCGCCACTTGGCGCCGTGGGCGCGAGGAGGGCGGCGTTGTCGTCATCCTCGACGACAGCGACGAGGAGGCGCCCGGGCCGTCCAACCCCCCACGCATCGGCGACGCTGGTCAGGGGTGCAGCAGGGGCGGCGGCGGCACGCAGGACAGCGACGACAATGATGGCGGCGGCTACACCAAGTTCTATAGGCTGCTCGGCATGTAGAAGGCGGGCGACAGCGGCGGCGTAGTAGTTCATTTTAGTTAGTTTTTAATTATGTTTTCAGTTTTTTGTACAAATATCAATGAAATCGCCTAGTTTGGCCGAATTTGTGTTGTGTTTGGCCGAGTTTGGTTTTCAAAATAAGGCGTCTGGGGTGGCCTTGGGGCGGCGGTTGGGAAACCGACTGCCCCCACGCCGATTTTTCGCCAGCGCGCCCCCAGGCGACGCTATTTCAAGCGCCCGGGGGCCGAACGAGTGGAGATGCTCTTAAGAACTAGCAAACATGCCCGTGCGTTACAACGGGAGAATAAAACACATGCTTCTAGCACAATAAGCACAACTCAAAACCCCTTCATAGGTTCACGTTATCTATTTTAACATACCGCCTCATCCATTTTATTGCTTATCCTCATTCCTACCTTCATAAACCATGATCATGGCGTCCATCTGATCGCATTGCGTCCGAAAGTGACTAAACGATCTCGGCCATTGCCTAAACCCTAAACCAACTCACACTTGCCAATGAACCACACCATCACAAGTGAATTTCTAATAGTTTTAAAACTAATCTCGGCGAGCTAGACGTGACGTCCGCCCTCCCGCTACAACCTACGCCGCCCATTGCAAAGCCCCTGCCCATCCGTTTCGAAAAGAAGAAAAAGGCTCTGCCCACTGAAAAGCCGCAACGTGTTGGAGGGCAAATGGCAACACTCTCATCTCGTCTTTTTGTTGGTAATAATAGTATATTTTTGTTCTTGTCCTGTGTGTGTTACGGATGGAGGCGGTACGGCCGGTTGCATAGACCCAGCCGCAAATAAAAGATGTACTAGCGCGAATAAGGTGGATGTCAAATATGAGAAAGTGTCAATCTAAAAAAGAGCAAATTCTGCATGGGCTCGTATGTGTATTTTTCCTAAATACAATTGAGAATTAGTATTTGTATAATTGGGTATCAAATTAATTGATGCATGGAGCTGAAGGGTCTTGAGAACTCGGTTGCACTAGGTAGGAAATAGCATAGATGGATTATGGTCCAAAAACCAATAAAATGGATGCATGTGTGTGAGAGAGAGAGAGGGAGAGGGAGGGGGGGGGAGGGAGAGGGTGAGGGAGAGAGTGTGTGTGTGAGGATTTAATGATAAAAAAGATTGCCAATGCCACTTGATATGTATACTAAATGTATTATTAACATGATTAATATATAACTTTTAAAGTTAGTGTGGCCCCATTGCAACGCTCGTGCAATTAGCTAGTTTCTATACAAGGTCCATATGCAAAATTGCACTCAGCTCCCGGGCTACATGGAGCTCGGTTTTTGGAGAATTAAAAAAAATGGTTTCACAAAATTGTGGAAAAATTACACACCTACCTATGGTTGTAAATGTTTCACCGCAGAATACATTTTTATGCGAGCTACACAAAAATAATAAAATCATGTATTTATAGCACATGTACTATTCGCTATAAAAATACGTGAATTTTTGTACACATCACATCAAAACGTATTTAATAATGAAATTTCACAAGCTTGTAGCATACATCTCTAACTACTTGTACATTTATTTTCAGATTTGTCTTAAACATAAAATGTTGACAAAAATCGGATGGGCTCCATGGAGCCCAAGAGCCCAAAAAAATTATCCCTCGTCCATATGAGCCTATATTACGTGGGCCTGGCATTGTATATCTACTACATATGATATCCTAATCCCTGCTATGTATCGATGGTTGGTTGTGATCACTTTAGGTACAACTAGCTAAACCAGCGCGGCGACACGCTGCACTTGTCGATTAATCACGACTATTTAAGCATTAGATTGATGAATAATCACTTGCTATCTTATATAGACAGAGCAATACATAAAGAGGTTGAAGGTGGGAAATAACTAAATTTATTATGACCATGCAAATGCATGGATACAAACAGAACGGTTAACACTACACACCTCTAAGCAAATAAATCAGAAGTGTTAAAGCCCAAGTAGATAAAATAATCCAATGTTCTGGCTCTTATCTCTTGACATTGGTAACTTGCCATAATATGGAATCATTTCAGAGAGCCACTCACGTACATCAACTATAGTTTATATCAAGCATGCAAGTATTCACAGTTTTAGTTACAGAAAAGGATGAGAGCAACACTATGCACCTTCAATTTGAGAGCTTGTTCAAAAACCGTCGAAGGGAAGCTCTATTTGAGTACGGCATCTTGGCCATTGCTCTTGGCTGTAACGTGGTCACCTATGCAGGTATTGTTGAGAGGCATGTCCAGCAACACAGCTATGTCATCTAATTGCAAAATTATGCAGCAAGGGAGATACCTAATTACCTTTTCCTGATAACACAATCTTAATCAAGGTCAAAGAAAGAGAGGACATCTAATGACTAATCTTGATTGCAATTCATGTCTAGATTTACTACATTGACCTTAGAATTTAAAAGTGCAATTGTTAACCAAAGACGACATTATAGCTTTACCAAGTTGCTCATGATCGACACATAGAGAGTCAGGCTATAGCGATGAATTAGGCGTGTAACTGAACCAAATTTTAGCAAAACGAATTCGTCGCGGTGGATCTTGTACCGAAATTGCTCTCTGGCCTCTCCTTCGTCGTGCTGCTCAACGTCTCTGACAACGAACACATAGAAGAAATACCCCAGCACGGGTAGATCAACACGCTGCCCGGACAGTGGCCTATGCTGCGTATCGGTGCTGCCGTGCAGCAAGCCAGCGATCGGCTGCCAAGAGCAAGCATGTCTGGCCTCTTGGATGCTGCTTCTGGCCGTGGTTGTCACCGGGCTAGCATGTGCTGCGTCGATCTGGGCAGATGCAGGGAGGAAGACACGGATACTGAGCAACCTGCAGGACAACACCGCCAAGGCGGCGCACGAACACTGATTACTGAGCGCCTGAGGCGACGCAGCCCGCGGCGCCGGCCACGGCGACTGATCGCGGACACGGCTGGGCGGCGTGCTTTCCCGCGCCTGAGATGGTTGCGTACAGGCGGGGGCTACATGACGCGACTCACGGTTGCGACTTCGGCGTCATGGAAACGACCAAGAGCCCTGGGGTGGCGAGGCCTGCAGTGTCACAGTTCCCTTCGTCCGCACTCGGGATCCACCGCCGTCGATGCGGAGGGCCATAGGGGGCGGTCGCGGCCAGAATGAAGGGGCCATAGGGTCCCGGAGTCGAGGGCCATGGCGCTGACGCTGTTTTGTTACGGGAGCGTGAGGCGGAGACGACGACACCCGACGGCCGTGTTGCAGGTCTTCGAAGCGTCCGCGGGGAAGATGACGCCACAACCTCTCATCTGCACCGCCATGTCCCTGCACCCCTTCTGCTTCTACCGGCAGAAACCGGAGGCCCGCAGCTCATCAGGTTGTGTTCATATGCTGCAAGCCTTCCAAGGATCGTCGATGCCGGTGGTGTCTGGCAACAACAGCCCAATGAAACTCACGTGCCCACACACCATTGTGGCGTTCATGACCGCCGCCATAGTCTGCAATTCTGCATGCACCTCCCTCCGGGCACCTTCTTGTGGGCGGTCTGCCATGGCACAGCCGACGACGGCACGGACGTCGTCGAGGTTGCCGACCATGATCTTCCGGAGATCGTCGACCACCGTGAAGACCATGTCGGAGGTAGCGGCGACGGAGGCCGCCGTGTCCACAAGGCACACTCCAGCGGCAATCAGGGCCTCCGCCCTAGCCAGCATGCGCGCATATGCCATCACCGCGTACCCGACGGCCTCGGTCACTGAGACTCCGCGACACCTGTGGACGTGGAGCAGGGGATGGAACGGCCAAACAAGACGGAAGATAAAGCGGGGTAGAGGAGAGCGGGTGGAGGTGACGACGGCTAGCATGAGGTCGATCGCAGCAGCCGCGAGCTTGAAGCGCAGACGGGTTGGATGGGCTACCGCTACTCCACGGCGGACCGAGGAATGGCGATGCTGGGAGTAAACAGCAGGGCAGATTTTATAGGGCTCATATGGCGGCGAAGCGGTGGTTCAGTCGGGCACGTCTTTGCTACGATCCTTCCAGAGAGATGTGGATAGATGGGAAGAAAAGTGCTAAACTTTTTACAGTACCATACAACGTGGCGGCGCCAGGTATAACCAACACATGGGAGGGAAAAAAGCTGCACCTGCCCACACCAACAATTCTGGACATGCAAATTGCATGCACATCGCAACCACCACGCCGGGGCTGCATACAAACTGCCAAAAAAGCTAGTCAGCCAAACCCATTTGATCTATGTAGTCAAATTACATACATGCACTCACACACAAACTGACAATACAACAAACGGAATGTCTCAATCTTATGTAAAATCATTGGGCACACCCAGATCCTACCCAGCCAGATCCCTCACTAAATAAGGTGTCACCTCCCCATTGGCCTCATTTTCATTGATAGAAAAAAGTCAAAAAATCTAGGTAAATCAAACCTAGCTAGGTTTAATATATTTAGAATTAATGCAAAGAGGATGTGACCGCGCTGCGAAAGACAGAGGTGAAAACATGCGTGTCTTTTTTTCGCTCCCGAGCGCGGGCGAAATTTCGGAGAGAGGCCGTGGGGTAGGATGTACGTACGTTCATTGGAGTAAACTATAGCAGCTTCGGGTAGGACGTGGTTGCATGAGAGAGAGAATGGGTTATATATGTCGAACACGTACTATTTCACTCTCAGTCGGGGATAGGCCAAGAAAAAGGAAGCGAAGGATGATGTCTGACGAGTGACAGGAGAGGGTGGCCCGGTGGAAGATGGTTCGTTGGCTTTGTTCCTCCACCTTGTACTACCCTTGCTCTGGTGGGCCAATGGTGAGCATGAGCGGCACCGATCGACACACAAGCCAGCAGCTTTGTAGTACGCGAGGTCAATTTGCGTTTTTCCGCTTCGTATGTAGTCTGTATTTTTGTTATGGATGTAGTCCGTAATAGAATCTCTTAAAGGTCTTCGAGAATCTACAACCGGTCTTCTCAAATTCGTCGCATACGCCGGGCGGACGGCCTGGTCATAAAAAACCGACCCAAACGGGCACCACAAACCGAGGTCAAACGTCTGGGTTGACTGGCACCCTTCATATCCAGCCCAAATATGGAACGCTCGAGCGCGTCCAGCCGCGTCTGCCGACCCCGCTGTAGGTTGTAGCGGTCCCACATGCAGCGATAGAAGCTCATTCCTCTCTAATCGATGCATCCAAATTTTAGTCCCACATCACCACGCGAGATGGACGCCGACCGGCTTAAATAGCCGCGCCAGCAAATGGCGACAAGTTTCTATGTTGTTACATAGGTCAATCAATACTCGTAGTGTGAACGAGATAGCTTGACACTAAATTGCATTTTCATCAACTGATGATTGTTCATAGTGTCAAGTTCGTCTCGTTCATGTATGTTGATGTCACAGCCCTGGAATTGATTGTAAAGAGTTGCACTAAAGAATCTAAAGCATCCATGCATCATGTTTAATTTCAAAGGAAATTTGGATTGAGGAAATTCTCAAGCCTTGGAAACTTTTAAAAATGCAAATTAAAAATCTCTTCAAATGAGCGCAAGAAAATGTTCCTATTAAACCCTGAAAATATTGGACAAAGCAAAAACTCAAACCAATATTTTTGAAGACTTAAAAATATTTGTTTTGGGTCTTTGAATTAAATCAATAGCTATTTGAATTTGATTTATATTCATAATAAATAGTTTATGAATCCAGTAATTTTGAATTTTGTTATGTGTCTTTGCACAAGTTGAGATAATCTACATATAAATTTTCAGAATTTTATAAAATGTTTTGACTGCTCAAATCAAAACAAAACAGAAGAAATAAAATAAAACAGAAAGAAATCAAAAAACATAGAGAGAAAACTAACCTGACTTACCTGGCGGCCCAGCTAGACAGCCCAGCCCACCAGGGGTAGCGTTGTCTTCTTCCTCCTGCCAGGAGGAGAAGTAGGTGCGTTTCAGGTGCACAGCCGACCGCGCCACAACTCCTCCCTGCCTGCCTGCTATTCCTTAGCCCTGCTACCGCTACCACGGAGATGCCCAATGCCTTCTCCTTCACTCCCCCATCTCTCTGGTGCCTCCCTCCATCTCTAGTGCTTGCGCCAACAGCCACCCGAGCACACCCGCTAGCTTGCCGCTCGTCGTCTGCGTGTCCACCATAGTCCCGGGGCCAAACTGCCTTGTCCTAGAGTTCCGCTGATGAGCACTTCTTCTCCAAGACAAAGATCGAGACCCCGGACGCTTGACGACCCACAAGTATAGGGGATCAATCGTAGTCCTTTCGATAAGTAAGATTGTCAAATCCAACCAGGAGCAGAAGAAAATGACAAGCAGTTTTCAGCAAGGTATTTTCTGCAAGCACTAAAATTATTGGTAACAGATAGTTTGATAGCAAGGTAATTTGTAACGAGCAACAAGTAACAATTGTAACAAAGGTGCAGCAAGGTGGCACAATCCTTTTTATAGCAAAGGACAAGCCGAAACGGTCTCTTATAATAAGCAAGGTGTTCTCGAGGACACATAAAAATTTCATCTAGTCATTTTCATCATGTTTGTTTGATCCGCGTTCACCACTTTGATAATTTGATATGTGGATGGACCGGTGCTTGGGTGTTGTTCTTACTTGAACAAGCCTTCCACTTATGATTACCCCTCTCGCAAGCATCCGCAACCACTACTAGAATCGACGATTTTACCCATGTCCTTTACCTAGAGCTCATTAGCTTACTCAAGGGATAGAAAAGCAATGAACCGTGTACCCTAGGGGAAGTTGAATTTCTAGCCAAAATAAATGGAAAATGAACATTCTGGGCTGACACCGTACCTGCCTTCAAGCCCGAAAAAGCACGAAGAGATGCGCGCTTTTTATGGATTAAAAAAACGAAAAGTCTAACGCCCACACGTGTGGGCGTTAGCCAACTCGCCCACACGCCTCCATCGCCGTCCAGCGCTTTTTGCACGAATCTTGGCATGAAAAGACTGAATTTGTGTGCCACGTAGGACAACTCGTGTGTGTGGCGTGTGAGGGAGTTCGCCCGCATGCCGTTCTCTCTCCGCGGTCAACGGTTCGCCAGTCGGGGCGTGCGATGAAACTGATGTCGCGCCCGCACGCCACGCACCACTTTCTGTTCCCCATCTCCCACGACTGCCCATTCTCCCACTCTCCCACACCCAAGCTGTCATCTGCCATGTCTTTTGAGGGGTACATGGCAACTTCCCTATTTGTGATTGTAAACAGATGGCAACTCTCTTTCACCCGAACATGTTATTGTTGACACGTCTTTTTGTAGCGCTACATGGCAACTGTCTAGTGTTAGTAGGTGGCAACTCCTAAAGATACCACCATCGCCCACATGCCCGTCTCCTCTCCCACACACCAAAAGCTATCAGTTGCCATGTGTTTTTGCAGAGTACATGGCAACTGCCTCTAGCGTGCTTGTAAGCAGACGGCAACTCTCTCTTTACCCGAAACATGTTTTTTGCCATGTTTTTTAGTGCTACATGGCAACTGTCCAGTGTTAGTAGGTGGCAATTCGTAAAGTATTTCTGGCAACTGTAGTTGTCTGACATGGCAACCGTAGTTCAGCAACATGGCAACTGTAGTTCAACAACATGACAACATGGCAATTGAAGAGGGTCCGGACCATGGCAATCGCGACGGGTCGCGTGGTTACGGACACGCGGGGCGTGTGGCTCGCAGGCGGGGAGGGGCGACGGCCGAGTCGGGTCGTGCGGGCCGCGCGCTCGCTCGCCCGGACGTGCTCGTGCGGGGGCGATCGCGCTGCACCGGACGTGCGGGCTGTGCGGGGTCGTCTCCGTGCCACACAGGGCGTGCGGCACAACCACCCGACACACCACACGTGTGGCAGTTATCGGTGTCAAAAAAAATGATGCGCACTTTTTATTTCCTTCCATGGAAGAGGGGCCCATTGTGCAGTGAGAAAGGGAAGGGAGAAAGGGCACGCAAGAGCGAAAGTACTAATGTGAGCCCGAGCTCACAGGGTCCCGGAATCTATACCACTTGTGTATCTCGCGATGTGTGCTGGTGTCAGCGTGGGCCTAGATGTTTTCTAGGATTATGTTGTTTTATTAAGCCCCTTGGCCCACATGTGTGGCCGCCCATTGGTTACGCCGTCAGGAACGCCCGACGCGGATCAGGAAAACGTTCACGTTTTGAGCCGCATCGACTGAGATTCTGGGCTAACGTCGTCATATACTTTATTCAATGCATCCACCCGTTGGACCTACCAATCTTCTTCACCACGGTCCTTCTCTACATAATTCCATCAATCCACCCGATTGCTCTCCCAGATCCACCAGAACTCTCCAAAGCTTCGTAGCCATGCCCGCCTCTTCCTCGTCAGTAGGCCATGACGAGATCTTGCCTCTAGTGCCCTGCAGGGATTGGTCCGCAATGATACTGATATGGCGTAGTTACTCTCCTCAACCACATCATCTTCCACCCATCTGGAGTTTGTACAGTGCCCTCCAGCACTTCTTCAGCGTCAGGATCATGGTCGCCATAACCCTTGTTCACATATGCCAGCGACGGCTGGCCGGCGTCGACTCCACTATCATCCCCTCCACACTCTGTTTCAGGATTCTTCTCTACCTGCATCGATCACAACGGATCCGTAAGGATGAGTGCTTGCATGGACCAACCCATATACCATTTGTACTTCTTCCGAGAGGGATGAGACGGTAGATTCTTCAGGCTCGCTTAAGTGAGATTCTGAAGCTTGATTGACGGGAGACTCTGAAGCTGCACCTCCCTAGTATGCACAAAAGATCTGCTTCTCAATATCAAAGTCTACATATGTAAGCAGCAAGGACTAAGTTCAGTTTGTACCTCTGACGCCGGCAAGCCACCGATCGAGCAATCTTTCCAACTGGTGAGACCTGATGCACCGAGTAGGCAACCATGTCGATCCATACGGCCAACTCCTTCACAATTGGTCTTGCTGTTACTTCAGGACAATGCACACATACGCCTCCACTCCCCTTTTGTAGATGGCCACTCATGGGATCCCGCCCATGCGATTTGAAATTTGAATACTCCAGACTAACAAACATACAGGCTTACTAAGCCAACTTACATCATTCTTTCTGCCTACCACAGCCACACAACAAGATATTACATCATTGATCCAACCTTAGCTGCCCAGCTTTGTGGCAGTTATTTCGCCTATGGCCTTCCACGCCACAATTTTTGCACCTTGCTGGCTTCCTTGGTTGCTTTGGCACGTCACCATGATCCGGGCATGTTGTCCGCTTGTGCCCCTGCCGACGGCAAATCGTACAGAATCTTGTTCTCTTACTCAGCCCTTCGTACGTCGCCTTCTCTGTGCTTGTTGTCGGCCATCCCATTTCCTTCAGCTTCGCAGGCGGCAACAATCCACCAAGCCCATTAGCCGATTCATTTGCTGAATGCACGTCACCATTCTAGACAACGGCGGTCCTCCCCCCTCCCCCTGGCATGAACAGCTCCAGCAAAATCTTTGTTCACGACCACACCACTTTCAGCTATCCTGTCCTCCAGACCAAGACCATCTCTTATCTCTTCAAAGGGCTTCATTTCTTTAGCACAGTCCTTGAACAATTTCATAAGGGTTATTCTTGTCAGCATTGTCTTTCTGGTACTGGCTAAGATGTGCAGGAAGCACGTCCCGTGCGTCTCTTGTCCACCTCCTCATTATGTGTTTCTTCGGAATTTCTGTTATGCGGATGAAGTCTAAAACCTGCAGCCACCACAGAGTTCATCAACATAGTCAGCTATCTGTTTGTAGCCTCACTAGATAGACATGCATTATATGCTCTATCGTTTTTCTAGATTACCATCTCATACCTTCAGAACATGGCTGCACAGTAGCCCCATGTGAGAGAACTGGCCACATTCGCAATCAAACTCTTAGCCGCCATCCACCACTGTAACCTCATATGAAACTCTGCACCATTTCTCTCTGCGAGCTGCATCCATGTGGATTGCAACATATTTTTTCCCTTTCTCAATAACTTGGTATGCACCACACTCGTACACGATATGTCCGAACTGTTCAAACATTGCTCTTGTGTAAATCTGTCCAGCATGCCTTTCAGTAGCCATGTTCGCTCGTAGTAGAGGCCTTCCCTGCAAAAATCAAATTAATGTTAGCCACAATTCTGCGAAACTGTATGCCTACGCAGCAAATTACACCTCCAATATCAACTTCCGTTCTTACAATTCTTGTTCGCTTCTCCTCATAATTTTCTTTAGCTTCTCTATCAAACTGAAGCAGCATGTACTTGCGCATGAATATATGCATAGGGCACCCAGGGGGGACATAGTTCTTCAACATGTGATCTGCGCTTTCGCTCCGCTGGGTGCTTGTCATTTTTGCACAGAACACTCCTTTGAAGTATGGTTTCGCCCATTTGTGACGGATCTCATATAGATTTGTGATGTAGTTATGCGTCTTCAGGCTGTACTTCTCGATGAGCATCTTCCACGCTTTCTCAAACTCATCAATTGTTAACATGTGGTTCACAACTTTGTGGAACTCTGCTTGGAAATCACCCTTCTTAGAATACAGCGGCCCCAACAACTCCTTCGCCTTCTTTAAAACATGCCACTTGCACCACCTGTGTGCTGTGTTTGGCAACACATTCTCTATGGCAACTTCCATTGCGCGATTTTGGTCTGCAAATGCACAGTTTGTCTAATATCATAAGCTGAGGTTAACAACAAATTTTAGGTCGTTCACACATGTTATAGCACTATCAACAGAAGCGCAAGAAGTTACCCATTAGTATTGTCCATGGTGGAGTACCGCCCATCATTCTGACAAAATCCGAGAATACCCACTCAAATGTTTCTTGTTTCTCATCCCTGACAAGCACGACGGCGAGTATGATGCTCTGGAAGTGGTTGTTCACTCCGACAAATAGCCCAAATGGCATATCATACAGATTAGCATGTAAGTCGTATCAAATGTAACCACATCACCAAAGAATGTGTATTGAAGCCTGCTGTTCCCGTTCGCCCACATAAGACTACTTATCCTCCCCTCTTTGTCAGCTTGTACTCTGTATGTGAAATGTTGATCCTTAGCACCAATCTCTTGAAACACTTCCATTGTCTTTCTGACATCATCCTCTGCCTGGTCACAACTGATTTTGCCACACAAGTTCCGCAATGCTCTCTTGGTGAACAGTACATTCTCCATTTTCCCAAAAAAGCTACCTATGATGCTATACACTTTTGACAGGTTCACATTGTTCTTCCGCAACTGCTTAACCAGATCCCTGCTGTATACGTTGATATGTTTATGTGATGGCCAGTGCAAAGTCTGACCGTATGTGCTGGACAAGGCATGATTGTGCTGCTCCCTGTGCTTTGCTATGTACCACCCATTGTCCTTCGATCGCAGCAATTGGATTAGGGCAGGACATTCATACCGGCAGGATCGAGTATTCTCCACTATTGGTTTTCCTTGCAATCATTACACACTACCAAATATCAGATATCCTACAAACAGATCTGCATATTTATGTAAAGACGTATGTGTGTACGGAGTCATACCGCGCAACCGCAGACTATCTCTTGCATACATTTCGTCCGATTTACATTTAGCCTGCTCTTTCCATAACGAATCCCGAATCCCTTCTCCCAGGAGTACAGATTGTAGAAATCGTACGCCTTGCCCAACGTATCAAAACTGAGCCCCAATTTTGATACAATGACATTATCCCCTTGGGATTCCGCAAACAACCTGACTGATTTTTCTAATGTTGTCATCCTATCTGGGCAGGGGGCACGACCCGGCCCAACAGCACCAATTCTGACTCTGAAAATGAAAACACATAATATTATGCCGGCGTACGCCAATGATTCAGTGCACAAATGTCAACAGAGCACAAAAATAAAAAAATTCAAACAAAAATTTCCCTTCACTCTATTTATGCTCACTATACTGTTCTCAATGCCCACAACAGAGCACAACCACAACCTGTTGTTTCAACAGAGTTGAATACTTACAAGCAGACATATCTTTTCCAACTATTTTACCAATTTTACTTGTGTACTCATTCTACAACAAGCGAATCAGATCGAGGCTGCACAAGGCTAGGCATGTTCGTAACTTAGTTCAGTGATTTCCACGCTCATACCTTCGTGTCCACCCAGGCGTCTTCGAATCAATCTGCTCGATGGATTTTTCTGAAGCCTGTTGCTTCTCTCCGCTTCTTGCCTGTGCTACGGCCGACTCTGCATAGATCTGCGCCCCCCTCCCCCCCCTTCACTTGAACCATGAGCGGGCCGCCAATTCCTCCCTGGGCGGCGACCAAACAGGGTGATGCGCCGATTGCATTGGCAATTCACTGTATGTCAACTCTTCAATCAAAGTTCTACTGCAAACAAAAACGAGTGATGTCAATTTGGATCTCCCAGCTTTATCAATATCAAGGACGCACAGAGTAAAAGAGAGATTTCCGCACCTGTTGCACGGCTGCATCAAGAACTCCATGGCCGCCGGCAGAGAGATTCAGGAACCCTAGAATAGCCGCCAGCCCGCCACTGCCTCCGCCTAGTAACCAAGATAGAAGACGACCGACAAGCGCGTGCGTACAGAGCGAGCCATATCGACCTACCCGCGTTCTTCATTTACTCTACCCATTGACGACGTTAGCCCACACTGATCCACAGATCAGGAATTGGCCTCCGTGTCGAGCCACGGCTCTGACGGCAATCGGCCACGGCCTTGAATGTAAATCATGTTCTGGCCCACCGTCCAGAAGGATTACTCCTTCAATTTATCTTCGCCACGTCCTCAGATGGGCCCGCGCCAGGGTCACATGCGATTGTTCGTGCGAATCGCTACACCGTATCGAGGGGGACAGATACTGACTCGGGATCAATTCCTCCGCGTCCACGCAAGAGGCGAAATTTTCGGCTAAGATAGGACTCATCCTCCCGTTGCGCCGCCCGAACCAAAAATCCCCCCTTCTCCCCCCAAGTCCGATGCGCCGCCGTGCGCCGCCCCTCCCCGTCCTACAGCACTTCCTCTTCGTCCCCTTCTCTAGCTCGTCATCAAGCTCTCCCAGCTTACTCCGGACCAACACCACCACCGAGGGCCACGTCTCCCTACCTACCCGGTCTGACCCCAGTGGAAGGAGCGGCGGCTGGCGATGGCAGCCGAGGCGAGGAGCTGGCCAGGCCTCCCAAGAAGTGCCGGATCGAGTCGCGCAACAACAGATCTCGCAGTCGCAAGGTGAAACATATGGCCTGATTGGTCTTAAGCCTCGTCTTTATTTCAGCCTGCTGCTGATTGTAAAGCAAGATCTGCTCTTTTTTTAGGTTGCTGGGAGGAGTGCCGCTGCCAGCGCTTCGCGGACGAAGCGGCTCCCAATGCAAAGTTCGATTTCTCGATTTTTTTTTATCTTCATGTTCGGTAAGATTGCTACCCTATTTCTTTCATAGGGCAAAGCGTGTTTTGAACTTTTGATCAGAATTAAGTGCCACATGAGGAAACAATACAGTGTACTATGTGTTTTTCTTGTGAATTCCTCTTGGTCTAATACTGCTTATTATACCGAAATTTGCGGTTACACCATCTATTTTTCTCTATATGTTTCTCTACAAATTTACAACATCCACTTTAGTACGAATATAGCAGTTACAGTATATTCATCTGGGATGTGCATGGTTGAAATGATGACTTGTGAATATTCGTGCAGTGAAGGCCAAGACATGGACCATATACACAAGTACCCATCTCAGTATAGCGATTTTTTGATAGGCACCTAGCACATTTCTTAACACGCTTAGAACAACGGTATGACTATTAATTCAGCAATGATATTACCCCCTCAGTCCTATATTTATTTGCAATATGCTTACTGGCTTTCTCTTGGCTGAAGAATTCGGTGAACTAAATATGCCTCGCCTACACAAATGTACTGTCCTTCCAAGACCATCTAATTCACCTTTTATTTTCTGTTTAGATCATACAAGGTACTGCTGCTGCTGAAATCCCGTGAACCTGTCTTTGAACACTGAGTGAAGGAGTCAGCTGGCAAAATGCCAGAAGTAAAAGGTGAGCTTTCTTACTCAGCCAATGGCCTCACTGCATAGCTCCTTCATATGTGACATAAATTTGCAACACAATTTGCCTAACTCAGTCATGTTCTTGCAGTCCAATAATTTCCACCAAAGTTTTAGTTGAATATATGGCGCATTCAGGTATATAAGACATCATGATCGCAAATAGAAAGTTTATATGTGATTACGAGACATCATGATCACAATTTGCTTAACTCAGTCATGTTCTTGCAGTCCAATAAAGTACCAAAAAAGTTTTAGCTGAATATATGGCGCATTCAGGTATATAAGACATTATGATTACAAATAGAGTTTATATGTGATTATGAGACATCATGATATAAAAAAGAGCACATAAGTGTTAATTGAAGCAACAGGAGAATCATGTTTGGGACCTTAAAATTACTTCTGACTAAAATGGTAACATGTAGGCTCATCATGATTTTAATTGCTTCTGACTAAAATGGTAACAACTAATTACACTTTATGTATTGCTTACTTCAACATGTAAAAGCTTGGTCAATGCTTCACAACGATATGATGGTAGGAACCCTCTCATATTCAACCACAGTTGGCAAACTATGGAAGGAGCTTCTGGATGTTCCTTGTGATGCTCGTTGGATGTTTCCACGGTACACCATAGATGAAACAGAGACTGACATTATTATGAGATACTTCCAAATAAAACTTGTGTCTAGTGATGGCTTTTGAATATCATGTGCTTCCAAAAGCTTTGTTTGTGCAACCTATGACTTTTGAAAGTTTTCCTTGTAACTTAATTCAAGCAAACTATCATTTTGAACTATTTGTTGGGCATGCAAAAGATTGTTCAATGTGAAAGGTTTTCAGAAGAGAAGTGGAAAAAGATTACTATTTGCCAAATGGAAATGGCTCAGAGCTTCCTGTGTTCACATATTTTTCCCTATTACTATTTCTTGGACGCCATAGTGATCAAAGAATTTGAGTTGCAGCAAAATCTATCAATGAAAGTACTTGTTCACAAACGGTAGCTTTTTACTCTGATATAAAACCTAATTTTGGGTATGATCAGTTCAGATTTTTGTAAATGCTGTGTGCTTCCTTTTCATTTATCAATCCTATATGTGTGTGGCGTGTTAGACTTTAATTCTTTAGCATTAATGTTACATGATCTTAAGCATAAATGTATAGAACATCTAATTATCATATGAGACCAGTTTGAGGATCTTACTGTCATTGGGAGTAGCTTTTGGTTAGGTGAAGCGAGGTTCCACACTCGTTTGATGTAGGATTGACGAGTAGGGGCTCGCTGCTGGTACCAGCGATGAAACCCATGCGTGACATTACTGCATTATCTGTCTACATAAGAGAAGAAGATGATCTAAAGGCGATAAAACCTTTCCGACATTATATGGAAAAAGGACAGGAGCCTGGTTTAAGGTAACTGCTCATGTTAGTATTTGGTGCGGGATCAGTCTTTCTTACTCAGCTTGATGGTTCTGTTTCATTTGGTGCTCTAATTTACATCCAACACAGGGCATCTTTGGTTTGGCCTCATCATCAAATGTATGTTGTGAGCTACCGGAGTTTCTGTTGAGTGGCTAAAGTACACACGTGAAGATGATGTTGAGCTTGACCATAAGAGATCGAAAACTACAGTGATAGAGGGTGACGATGATATGCAGATGGACAACAAGCTAGCTCCGTGTGTCACAGAGTGAGCATAGTTCAGCAGAATGTGAACAACTTCTAAGCTGCAGTTCTTGTAATATGTTTTTTGTACGGAATACTTGTTAAAGTATATTTGTGAGGAATTCTGGCTCAAAATTGACCATAAGTGTGATTGCATGTGTTCATTGATAATCTCATCTGTATGATGAATTTTGAATGCAACTTATAAATTTGAATAATGGATCTAAATTTGATTATTTGAATTATGTCGGATGTGAATTTAAATTTAATTTGTGTATTTATATATATGGAGATATGAATATGATGTATCCCTAGATCATGTATTATTCAAACTTATGGTAGGGAAAGAATTGTAGGGAAGTTGTGGGGTGGCATAATTCATATGGACCCCACAAGCTTTCCCTAGGGCATGTCCCCCTAGGTAAACAGAGTTTCCCTAGCTTGCCACATGCACTCTAGGGAAAGAGCTCTTTCCCGACTATACTATACCTAGGGTTCTTTACGTAAGGCAATCTTTAGGTAAAAGCTTTCCCTATGGTTTTTTGCCTTTAACCTAGGGTATATGGCTCTAGGTAAAACATGGATTTCTAGTAGTGAACTACGAAAGAAGAATTAAGATAAATCTAGCCATAGCATGAAACATATGGATTTAAATCACTCCCTTACGGAATAACGGATAAACTAGGGTTTAAGTTTCTGTCACTTTAGTAACCCATCATCTACTTATTACTCCACAATGCCTTCCCTTAGGCCCAAGTATGGTGAAGTGTCATGTAGTCGACGTTCACATGACACCACTAAAGAAAGCAACAATATACATATCATCAAAATATCGAACGAATACCAAATTCACATGATTACTTATGACAAGACTTTTCCTATGTCCTCAAGCATAAAAGTAACTACTCACAAATCATATTCATGTTCAAGATCACATGGCTATTGAATATCATCGAGGATCTGAATATATAATCTTCTGCCAAATAAACCAACTAGCATCAACTACAAGATGTAATCAAAACTACTAGCAACCCACGGGTATTAATCTGAGGTTTTGAGATAGAGATTGAATACAAGAGATGAACTAGGGTTTGAGATGAGATGGTGCTGGTGAAGATGTTGATGAAGATTGGTCCTCCCACGATGAGAGGGTTGTCGGTGATGTCGATGGTTTTGATTTCCCCCTCCTTGTGGGAAGTGTCCTCGGCAGAATCGCTTCGCCGGGGAGCAAAAGTGCTCCTGCCCAAGTTTCGCCTTGAGATGGCGGCACTTCGTCTCGAAAGTCTTCTTCTGATTTTTTTCGAGGGCAAATGGCATCATATAGGAGAAAATGGGGCTCGGAGGCCTGTCAGGGGCCCCACAAGCTCGGGGCGCGTGCCCCTAGGCTTGTGGCTACCTGGTGGGTCCCCTTCTATTAATTCCTTTGCCAGTGTTTTTAATACATTCGAAAATAATTCTCCGTAAATATTCAGGTCATTTGGAGTTGAGCAGAATAGCTATCTTTGTTGCACCCCTTTCTGGTCCAGAATTCCAGCCGCCGACAATCTCCCTCTTCATGTGAAACTTGCAAATAAAAGAGAAAAGGCATAAGAATAGTATCATATAGTGAAATAACAGTCCAAAATGCAATAAAAACAGTAGGAAAACATGATGCAAAATGAACGTATCAATGCCCTGCAGCTGCGCCACCATCGTCGTCTTTGCCGCCTCGGCCGCCGGACGTTGTCATCAAACTCGTCGTCCACAACGCTTTCCCGACTTCGCCTACGATGCCAACTTGGATGCGCCATGAGCCCCTCTATGTTTTCCCCTTCTCGCGCTCGAGCCCTAGCTAGCTTCACCGCCGGTGTCCATGTTGCCATCGTAGCTGCAGCGCATGCATGTTGCACCCGACCGCGTCTTAGTGCTCGCCGCATCCCCAGGAGCCTAGCTAGCCCCTTAGCCAGCACGATTGCAAGCCACAAGCGTTGTGCCTGTGAAGCCATAGCTCCGGCCGCCGCTCCACTTGTCGCCGTCGTCGCTACGGTGCACCTTCGACCATGTAACTGCAACCACCCAACGGGCCTCACTCCCAACTCTCCGTAGAGCCCTTCCACATACAAACCGTCGCCTGTACACGAAACCCACAGCCTCCACCGTCGCAGCACCTCGCCGACGGCTTAACTCCGGCTTAATCACCGATTAGTACTAACCCTAATCACCCCGGGTCACTGGCAGGTGGGCCTAGGGCCCTGCTAACTTTTAGTTAAACTTAATTAACGCTCATAGTCCATGCATGTGGGCCTAGAGCCCCTGCTAATCGTAGTTAGTGTCAAAACTAACTTATTAATCTCTGTGTCACTGATTAGTGGGACCCACTGGTCAGGTTTGACCTGGACGACCTATTGACCGCTGACATCATGCTGACATAGTAATCATTTTCTAGATTATTTCTAATTCAAAAATGGTTTGGAAATTCCACAAAATGTTCCAAACTTGAAAAATTAATATAAATTCAACTGTAACTCCAAATGAAATAATTTATATATGAAAAATTATTAGAAAAATATTAAGAATATGTTTATTTCATTTTTATGCATGTTTGAACAACTTATGCCTGCTAATCAGGTCAAATCAATTAAAGGGCATTTTACATGCTTCTTTTGGAGTTTGAATTTGAACCTTTGATTCAAATGAACTTCAACCAACATGGTAGCATTTTGCAATAGCTCAAATACTAGCATATTTCCATGTCATGATCATGCATCATATTTTTGCATTACCTTGATCGTATTCCTTCTTTGTTTGTCGGTGTTTGTTCCTTCTCGGTAGCCGACGTTTACGACGTACCGATAGTTAACATTGGTGAAGAGCAGTACCATCTTCAGAAGTGCCAAGTGTGTGAACACAATTTGGTAAAGGTAGCGATGAGAGGCCATGTAGGAGTACATGGTGGGTTGTCTCATTGAGATCGTCCTTAAGAAATGAGTTCTATGTATGTTATTCAAGACTAGCTACTACCACACATTGGGTTCCGGTAACTAGACCCCTCTCGGCTTATTAATCACCTTAATATCTGTTCAGGAGTTGCAACTAGTTTATCGTGTTTGTAGGTCGTGCTATTTGTCTATGAAGTGGCACCCGGTACAGGTGGTCTTGGCACAGACTAGGCACCGTGCCCCGGTGTACCAAGTGCCACCTGGATGGTGGACTTGGGAACCCTGCACACAACGTTTGGGGCCGTGATGGAAACTTCGGCCGGACTTCCCTTGCGGGTTCAGCCTAAGATAGGCGATAAACCTGGTCTAGAGTCTTGTGTGGTTAGTCAGATTCAAGGCAGGGGCACGATCAGATTCAAGGAGAGGGCGCGCGATGGCGCAGAGGTTGGTAGGTGATGCGTGTGTTGCTTCACCGTCATGCCTTCTTGGAAGTGTGGGTGTTGCTCCAATTGGAACCGATATTTTCTTGCCATGACTTCTAGATTGTAATCCTACTTGACTTTTGCATCACTGATATTTGAAACTGAAGGTGTGTTTTTCCACCTAGCACCGCTGAGCTACCGGTCAGGCGGCGCCATGGGTGCCCCTCAACTGCTAATAAGAGAGATCCTACGCTGCTATATATGGTGCATCCGATGGCTGAGGCCCCATAGCTCACCCCAGCGGCCTAGCGGTAGCACAGGTTGTCGGCTCACACGGCAGTCATATAGCTAGCAATGCTAAGCACCAAATGAAGGAAATACGCCCTAGAGGCAATAATAAAGTTATTATTTTATATTTCCTTATATCATGATAAATGTTTATTATTCATGCTAGAATTGTATTAACCGGAAACTTGATACATGTGTGAATACACAGACAAAACAAAGTGTCCCTAGTATGCCTCTACTTGACTAGCTCGTTAATCAAAGATGGTTAAGTTTCCTAACCATAGACATGTGTGAAGGAAATATGCCCTAGAGGCAATAATAAAGTTATTATTTCCTCATATCATGATAAATGTTTATTATTCATGCAAGAATTGTATTAACCGGAAACATGATACATGTGTGAATACATAGACAAACAGAGTGTCACTAGTATGCCTCTACTAGACTAGCTCGTTGATCAAAGATGGTTATGTTTCCTAGCCATAGACATGAGCTGCCATTTGATTAACGGGATCACATCATTAGGAGAATGATGTGATTGACTTGACCCATTCCGTTAGCTTAGCACTTGATCGCTTAGTATGTTGCTATTGCTTTCTTCATGACTTATACATGTTCCTATGACTATGAGATTATGCAACTCCCGTTTATCGGAGGAACACTTTGTGTGCTACCAAACGTCACAACGTAACTGGGTGATTATAAAGGTACTCTACAGGTGTCTCCAAAGGTACTTGTTGGGTTGGCGTATTTCGAGATTAGGATTTGTTACTCCGATTGTCGGAGAGGTATCTCTGGGCCCACTCGGTAATGCACATCCCCATAAGCCTTGCAAGCATTGTAACTAATGAGTTAGTTGCGGGATGATGTATTACGAAACGAGTAAAGAGACTTGCCGGTAATGAGATTGAACTCGGTATTGAGATACCGATGATCGAATCTCGGGCAAGTAACATACCGATAACAAAGGGAACAACGTATATTGTTATGCGGTTTGACCGATAAAGATCTTCGTAGAATATGTAGGAGCCAATATGAGCATCCAGGTTCCGCTATTGGTTATTGACCGGAGATGTGTCTCGGTCATGTCTACATAGTTCTCGAACCCGTAGGGTCCGCACGCTTAACGTTCGTTGACGATTTGTATTATGAGTTATGTGATTTGATGTACCAAAGGTAGTTCGCAGTCCCGGATGAGATCGGGGACATGACGAGGAGTCTCAAAATGGTCGAGACGTAAAGATCGATATATTGGATGACTATATTCGGACATCGGAAAGGTTCCGAGTGATTCGGGTATTTTTCGGAGTACCGGAGAGTTACGGGAATTAGTATTGGGCCTTAATGGGCCATACGGGAAAGGAGAGAAAGGCCTCAAAAGGTGGCCACACCCCTCCTCATGATCTGGTCCTAATTGGACTAGGGAGGGGGGGGGGGGCGCCCCTATTGGGGAACGTAGTAATTTCAAAAAATTTCCTACGCACACGCAAGATCATGGTGATGCATAGCAACGAGAGGGGAGAGTGTTGTCCACGTACCCTCGTAGACCGATAGCGGAAGCGTTAACACAACGCGGTTGATGTAGTCGTACGTCTTCACGGTCCGACTGATCAAGTACCGAACGCACGGCACCTCCGAGTTCTACACACGTTCAGCTCGATGACATCCCTCGAACTCCGATCCAGCCGAGTGTTGAGGGAGAGTTTCGTCAGCACGACGGCGTGGTGACGATGATGATGTTCCACCGACGCAGGGCTTCGCCTAAGCTCCGCAACGGTATTGTCGAGGTGTAATATGGTGGAGGGGGGCACCGCACACGGTTAAAAGATCAATTGTTGTGTCTATGGGGTGCCCCCTGCCCCTGAATATAAAGGAGCAAGGGAGGAGGAGGCCGGCCCTAGGAAGGGGCGCACCAAGTGTGGAGTCCTACTAGGACTCCCTAGTCCTAGTAGGATTCCACCTCCCATATGGAATAGGAAAAGAGGAAGGGAAAAAGAGAAGGAAGGAAGGGGGCGCCCCCCTTCCCTAGTCCAATTCGGACCAGACCAAGGGGAGGGGTGCGGCCACCCTTGAGGCCCTTTTCCTTCTTTCCCGTATGGCCCAATAAGGCCCAATACGTATTCCCGTAACTCTCCGGTACTCCGAAAAATACCTGAATCACTCGGAACCTTTCCGAAGTCCGAATATAGTCGTCCAATATATCGATCTTTACGTCTCGACCATTTCGAGACTCCTCGTCATGTCCCCGATCTCATCCGGGACTCCGAACTCCTTCGGTACATCAACATACATAAACTCATAATAAAACTTTCATCGTAACTTTAAGCGTGCGGACCCTACGGGTTCGAGAACTATGTAGACATGACCGAGACACGTCTCCGGTCAATAACCAATAGCGGGACCTGGATGCCCATATTGGCTCCCACATATTCTACGAAGATCTTTATCGGTCAGACCGCATAACACCATACGTTGTTCCCTTTGTCACCGGTATGTTACTTGCCCGAGATTCGATCGTCGGTATCTCGATACCTAGTTCAATCTCGTTACCGGCAAGTCTCTTTACTCGTTCCGTAACACATCATCCCGCAACTAACTCATTAGTCACAATGCTTGCAAGGCTTATAGTGATGTGCATTACCGAGTGGGCCCAGAGATACCTCTCCGACAATTGGAGTGACAAATCCTAATCTCGAAATACGCCAACCCAACAAGTACCTTTGGAGACACCTGTAGAGCACCTTTATAATCACCCATTTACGTTGTGACGTTTGGTAGCACACAAAGTGTTCCTCCGGTAAACGGGAGTTGCATAATCTCATAGTCATAGGAACATGTATAAGTCATGAAGAAAGCAATAGCAACATACTAAACGATCGAGTGCTAAGCTAACGGAATGGGTCAAGTCAATCACGTCATTCTCCTAATGAGGTGATCTCGTTAATCAAATGACAACTTATGTCTATGGCTAGGAAACATAACCATCTTTGATTAACGAGCTAGTCAAGTAGAGGCATACTAGTGACACTCTGTTTGTCTATATATTCACACATGTATTATGTTTCCGGTTAATACAATTCTAGCATGAATAACAAACATTTATCATGATATAAGGAAATATATAATACTTTATTATTGCCTCTAGGGCATATTTCCTTCACCCCCTTCCTTCCTTCTCCTTTTCCCTTCCCTTTTTCCTATTCCATGTGGGAGGAGGAATCCTACTAGGACTAAGGAGTCCCAGTAGGACTCCACACATCTGGCGCGCCCTAGGGGCTGGCCGGCCTCCCCTCCTCCATCCTTTATATACGGGGGCAGGGGGGCACCTCTAGACACACAAGTTGATCTGTTGATCTATTCCAGCCGTGTGCGGTGCCCTCCTCCACCATATTCCGCCTCGGTCATATCGTAGCGGTGCTTTGGCGAAGCCCTGCATCGGTAGCAACATCATCACCGTCACCACGCCGTCGTGCTGACGGAACTCTCCCGTGAAGCTCTGCTGGATCAGAGTCCGCGGGACGTCATCGAGCTGAACGTGTGCTGAACTTGGAGGTGCCGTACGTTCGGTACTTGGATCGGTCGGATCGACGTACGACTACATCAACCGCGTTGTGTTAACGCTTCCATTTTCGGTCTACGAGGGTACGCGGACATACTCTCCCCTCTCGTTGCTATGCATCACCATGATCCTGTGTGTGCGTAGGAATTTTTTTAAAATTACTACATTCCCCAACAGTGGCATCCGAGCCAGGTTTTATGCGTAGATGTTATATGCACGAGTAGAACACAAGTGAGTTGTGGGCGATACAAGTCATACTGCTTACCATGTCATACTTTGGTTCGGCGGTATTGTTGGATGAAGCGGCCCGGACCGACATTACGCGTACGCTTACGCGAGACTGGTTCTACCGACGTTCTTTGCACATAGGTGGCTGGTGGGTGTCAGTTTCTCCAACTTTAGTTGAACGGAGTGTGGCTACGCCCGGTCCTTAAGAAGGTTAAAACAACACTAACTTGACGAACAATCGTTGTGGTTTTGATGCGTAGGTAAGAACGGTTCTTGCTCAGCCCGTAGCAGCCACGTAAAACTTGCAACAACAAAGTAGAGGACGTCTAACTTGTTTTTGTAGGGCATGTTGTGATGTGATATGGTCAAGACATGATGCTATATTTTATTGTATGAGATGATCATGTTTTGTAACCGAGTTATCGGCAACTGGCAGGAGCCATATGGTTGTCGCTTTATTGTATGCAATGCAATCGCCCTGTAATGCTTTACTTTATCACTAAGCGGTAGCGATAGTCGTAGAAGCATAAGTTGGCGAGACGACAACGATGCTACGATGGAGATCAAGGTGTCGCGCCGGTGACGATGGTGATCATGACGGTGCTTCGGAGATGGAGATCACAAGCACAAGATGATGATGGCCATATCATATCACTTATATTGATTGCATGTGATGTTTATCTTTTATGCATCTTATCTTGCTTTGATTGACGGTAGCATTATAAGATGATCACTCACTAATTTCAAGATAAAAGTGTTCACCCTGAGTATGCATCGTTGCGAAAGTTCTTCGTGCTGAGACACCACATGATGATCGGGTGTGATAAGCTCTACGTGCAAATACAACGGGTGCAAAACAGTTGCACACGCGGAATACTCAGGTTAAACTTGACGAGCCTAGCATATGCAGATATGGCCTCGGAACACTGATACCGAAAGGTCGAGCGTGAATCATATAGTAGATATGATCAACATAGTGATGTTCACCATTGAAAACTACTCCATCTCACGTGATGATCGGACATGGTTTAGTTGATTTGGATCACGTGATCACTTAGATGATTAGAGGGATGTCTATCTAAGTGGGAGTTCTTAACTAATATGATTAATTGAACTTTAATTTATCATGAACTTAGTCCTGATAGTATTTTGCAAATAATGTTGTAGATCAATAGCTCGCGTTGTTGCTTCCCTATGTTTTATATATGTTCCCAGAGAAAACAAAGTTGAAAGATGATAGTAGCAATGATGCGGACTGGGTCCGTGATCTGAGGTTTATCCTCATTGCTGCACAGAAGAATTATGTCCTTGATGCACCGCTAGGTGACAGACCTATAGCATGAGCAGATGCAGACGTTATGAACGTTTGGCTAGCTCAATATGATGACTGATACGTCTCCAACGTATCTATAATTTTTTATTGTTCCATGCTATTATATTATCCATCTGGATGTTTTATGGGCTTTACTATGCACTTTTATATTATTTTTGGGACTAACCTATTGACCCAGAGCCCAGTGCCAGTTCCTGTTTTCCCCTTGTTTCAGTGTTTCAAAGAAAAGGAATATCAAACGGAGTCGAAACGGAATGAAACCTTCTGGAGAAGTTATTTTTGGAAGGAAAGCAACCCGATAGACTTGGAGTGCACGTCAGGAAAGAAACGAGGGAGCCACGAGGTAGGGGGCGCGCCCTCCACCCTCGTGGCTCCCCTGATGTACTTATTCCTCCTATATATACCCATATACCCGAAAACGATCGGGGAACAGAATAGATCGGGAGTTCCGCCGCCGCAAGCCTCTGTAGCCACCAAAAACCTCTCGGGAGCCCGTTCCAGCACCCTGCCGGAGGGGGATCCCTCACCGATGGCCATCTTCATCATCCCGGCGCTCTCCATGACGAGGAGGGAGTAGTTCACCCTCGGGGCTGAGGGTATGTACCAGTAGCTATGTGTTTGATCTCTCTCTCTCTCTCTCTCTCTCTCTCTCTCTCTCTCGTGTTCTTGATTTGGCACGATCTTGATGTATCACGAGCTTTGCTATTATAGTTGGATCTTATGTTTCTTCTCCCCCTCTACTCTCTTGTAATGGATTGAGTTTACCCTTTGAAGTAATCTTATCGGATTGAGTCTTTAATGATTTGAGAACACTTGATGTATGTCTTGCCGTGCGTATCTGTGGTGACAATGGGATATCACGTGATTCACTTGATGTATGTTTTGGTGATCAACTTGCGGGTTCCGCCCATGAACTTATGCATAGGGGTTGGCACACATTTTCGTCTTGATTCTCCGGTAGAAACTTTGGGGCACTCTTTGAGGTTCTTTGTGTTGGTTTAATAGATGAATCTGAGATTGTGTGATGCATATCATATAATCATACCCGCGGATACTTGAGGTGACATTGGAGTATCTAGGTGACATTAGGGTTTTGGTTGATTTGTGTCTTAAGGTGTTATTCTAGTACGAACTCTAGGGCTGTTTGTGACACTTATAGGAATAGCCCAACGGATTGATTGGAAAGAATAACTTTGAGGTGGTTTCGTACCCTACGATAATCTCTTCGTTTGTTCTCCGCTATTTGTGACTTTGGAGTGACTCTTTGTTCCATGTTGAGGGATAGTTATATGACCCAGTTATGTTATTATTGTTGAGAGAACTTGCACTAGTGAAAGTATGAACCCTAGGCCTTGTTTCCTAGCATTGCAATACCGTTTACGCTCACTTTTATCATTAGTTACCTTGCTGTTTTTATATTTTCAGATTACAAAAACCTATATCTACCATCCATATTGCACTTGTATCACCATCTCTTCGCCGAACTAGTGGACCTATACAATTTACCATTATATTGGGTGTGTTGGGGACACAAGAGACTCTTTGTTATTTGGTTGCAGGGTTGCTTGAGAGAGACCATCTTCATCCTACGCCTCCCACGGATTGATAAACCTTAGGTCATCCACTTGAGGTTTTTGTAACATCCCAAAATTCTAAATTTTGGAATGTTATAATAAACAGATAGATTGGATTGATTGTTTGATTGATTGACTGAAAGTGAGTGGAATTCGAAATCTTTTGAAAGTTAAATGAGAGGGAATAAAAGGACTTTCCCAAAACTTTCATTTTGCTTTTATGATCTCCATGAATTCAAATTGTTTTCATCACAAAACCCTGGAGAGAAGATGACATGACTTCTTCCATTTATTTAAATGAAAAGGGGTGTTGAAAATATTTGAATTTCATTTGAGAATATTTCCAATTTTGAAACTTTATGCAACTCAATGATTTTCACGAGAGAAGATAAAATGACTTCTTCAAAACAAATGAAATATGAGTTGGGAGTTTCAAAGGATTTATTCAAAGTCCCATTGAAATTATTTTTCAATATTGGAGTTATTTGAGTTTTATTCAAATTATTTTTCTCCAAAAATAAAATATACAGAAATTAGGGTAAAATGATTCCCTACATCAGAAAATTGGAGAA
>NC_057814.1:116562552-116569090 GCF_018294505.1 Triticum aestivum
GCCGCTCCTCGCCACCGTGCCGCCTGCCGCACCACCCCGCCGCGCCGGAGCTCGCCGTCGCCACTGCCCCGCCTCGCCGGAGTCCGCCGCCTCGCCGGAGCCGCTGCCGGTTTTTCTCAGCCGAACCGCCGACCCGGTATAACCCCCCCGGTCCTGTTTATTGTTATTTTTTTAGGTTTTCTGCGGTTTTTCTTTAAAAAAAAGCCGGTTTTATATTTTAGATAGGTTAATTAGTGGACGTTCTCTGTTTAGAACTAGTTAGCGAGCGTTCGCTATTTAGCTTTTTCTTTTTCTGTTAGTTTTATTCAGGGATTTCTTTGTAGATGTTTTATTTACAATTTAGCCCCTGGATTTCAAACCTTCACATCTTTCTACTCGTTTGTCAAAATCCAACGAAACCAACGCCCACGCCTTCGTTATGATCTCCTCTATCCAGTTAAACAACTTAAACATGTTTTTGAAAGTTTTAAAAATTTGAATTCAAACAGATTTGTATTCAAACTTCTTTTGTTCATAACTTAAGTTCCGTAACTCCGTTTGAGTTGATTCTTTTTGCAAAGTGAAGCTCTTGACCTAAACTTTCTGATAAGGCCAAATTCACATAATTTTGGTACTGTTAGAAATTGTTTTATGTTGCAAGAGTTATTTGCTTGGTTTTGATGTTTCCCGAATCGTCTTCTTCGTTCTTGCTGATCTTTTGAGTGATTGCTTATGTGTGGTTACTATTGCTTGCTTACGATAGATTGACCGGAGTGTGACGAGTAGATCTATCAAGAGTTTGAGTGCGAATCATCTTCATCAACATTGCAGGCAAGTAACACTTTGATCATACCCCGTTCATACCCAGTTTTATTGCATTAGATCTATTCCTTCAAACACATTGCATGATTAGGATCTAATAAACTGTGGGTATTGGGAAGTAGTTGAGGTAGTACCTATTACCTGTTTTCTATCAAACCCTTCGGAGTTACTTCTACGTTGCTTTTATTATTGCCATGCTATGCTCGTAGACGTGGATTGGGTTTGAGTGAAATTCATGACAGATGTGAGATTGTTAATTAATGGTTTACTTAAGGTGGCAACTTAAACTCACATCTGGGTGGATTGAGGTACCTGGGTATTCCAGGATTGCCTGTTTTTCTTTTGGACCGCCACCCAGGTTCAAAGGGATCATGAGATTTTTCATGCTAGAAACTTTTGTGTGCAGCCGCAAGCTATTATGGGCTCTAGCATAGTTGATTAAGTTGTGTGAACTCTTACAGTGGTAGACTAGCAGATGTAGGGGAAAGTAGGTGTAACGGTCTACCCATACGTAAGGTGCAAACACTTCTGAAAGACTGTGTCTTGGTCATCCGTTACTCAAACATCCAACGGAGGAGATCAAGTCTTGTGGGAAAAGTGCACAAACCTCTGCAGAGTGTACAAACTGATCATGATTAGCCGTGTCCCCGGTTATGGACATCTTGAGTATCTAGTTCTTGGATTATCCCGTTGATCTCATCATGTTACTTTAATTAATATTGTTGGGTTAATGATGATACTTAATTGGGATTGAGATGCTGTCAACCATCTCAATGTTTCACAACCACCATGATAGTTAAATAAAATTTATTCCTTTGAAGTAGGGAAAAATTGGCTTTTCGCAAAAACATTATAACCATAGAGCTTTTCCACCAGCCATATATGCATGTAGTGATAGCCTTTGTTCATCATTTCTCTATGGTGTGAATTTGCCTGTACATTCAATGTACTGACCCGTTTTCGGGCTGCAACGTTTCATGTTGCAGGATATCTTACGACGAGTAAGTGATACGTTAGGGTTACGATTTCTACACTCAACTTTGCCGTTGGTGTTGATGGGAATCCACAACCTTGTTACTTCCGCTATTTGGATTGAGGTAATAGTTTTTACGTTATTTTATACATGTGATTTACCTCTGTTATAAATCCTCGAGTACTGTGTGTGTCAGCATACCGATCCAGGGATGACACTTAAGCACAGAGACTTGATCCATTCGGGTCGGGTCGCTACAAGATGGTATCAGAGCACATGTTGACTGTAGGACGTGACCCTAGAAACTGGCAAGCCCATAGGATGGATTTTCTCTAAAACTTTCCTTTTCAAAAAGATCTTTTACCTCTCTTCTTTTCCGAGTCTTATTCAAATATTCCCTTTTAGTGAGACCATACCCCTTTCCCCTTTTGACCACACGAAGATTCGACTGATGAGACCACTCCAAGAAGGACAAGATATCGGACAACCAAGACCATTCGGAATGAAGAGGATTTTTCCGTGCATTATGATGGAAACTACAACGGTTGAAGACTCCGAAGACTGGGAGAATTTGAAGGCTCTGAAGAATTGCCAGATGTGTATGACCTAGGAAGGTTACCCTTATGGAACTTGGCAGACTATGGAAGCTGTCAATACTCGAGAGCAAGGTGTATCGGAGAAAGACCGAAACATGGAGAGTTAGAAACTCAAAGTTTTGTCAAGGAAACCCTAAGGCAGGAGATACAAACTATGGAATGATAGCTCATGGTAATGACAAGAGCAGAAACACGGATACCCATGAGGTTATCGCACGCTTATGATATTGTCACCGTGTTGAGTTAAGTATGCATATGCATGGAAGGATTGGATGGTAGAAGGCTGATGGAGCACCTATCAGCAAGATGAAGTTTTAACCTTAGCCGGTGTATCACCAGGATCTGGAGTATTACATCAAGAAGTTTAGGATGGACCTGCAGGAAGCTGTATTTGACAAAGAAGTGTTTCGTGAAGAACTCAGAACCCAGAAACTGAAAGTAGCCAAGCAGGGAAAGCAAAACCTCGAGATAACGGAGACTCGTCAGGAACTGAAGGACAGTAGGATCAGGGTTCATGACAAGGATGTTGAGACCCAAAAGTTGGAGCGCAACTCCAGAAATTTAAAGGACGTCATGAGAGACTTCGCGTCAACAGAGATGATTTGGCAAAAGAACTTGAGAAGGACAAGCATGATCGGAAGAAGCCATTGGAGGCATGAACAAGACTTGGAGAGTTTGATGACATTGAAGACTTATTGACCTTTAGAAGACCAAACCCCTGTTATACCTACGTTAGATGCGACGTTTGTGAGCTGTCATTTGTTTGTTGTTTTTCCGACAGCCACAATAAAAATCTGTCTTTTCAAAATTTTGTTTGTATTGTGTGCATCCCTCTCGACCTCTCTTATCTCACCCCAAACCCGTGGACCCAACAGAGGATGAATGGAGATGAGCTTGTATTTTCTGGACCGATGAGTCAATTGGAGACGGACCGATGGATTCAGAACATGGAGGATCACATGAAGAATAACCCTATAGTCGGAAGGGATATGACCCGGCATGCTCTTCAATGTTTTGAAAGAGGTGCTGCTACTTGGTGGAGGATGTACCAAACCATCAATGGATGGCAAGAAGTAACCACTTGGAAAGAATTTAAGTGGACTCTACAAAGATCTCGTCTTGTGTCCCAGAAATTGAAGCCTTATGGAAAGGATATGAAGAAACCTTGTGCATACAAGCCTTGTGGAGAAATAGGACACAACCATAAGGAACACAAGGATGAATGCCCTAATTGTGAAGGAAGTCACCCAGCTGAAGAATGCCCAACTCGGCAGATCACTTGTTTCTTGTGTGAAGGGACTACCCACTACCCTGCTTAGTGTCACATCTACCCCATGGTACAAAGGACTATACAGCAGAAGAAAGAAGCAACGAAAAGAGCCCTCATGGAAAGTTTAGAGGAATCTGTGATGAAGGAAGAGGTGGAGGACACACCCAAAGAAGAACCAAATAAACCCTGCACCAAGTCATGCTATACATGTGGAGAAGAAGGACACATCTCCCAAAATTGTCTGAATGGGGATTTAGTAGAATTTCCGACAGAGGAAGTAGAGTATGACCCACAGGAAATAGAAGCCCTGATTGGAACGGAAAAGTCCAGGAAGAAAAGTAGATTGGATCCCAGGAACAACCCAATTTCTACAAAGAGAGACCTGAGTCATATCACATGTTACAGGTGCAAAAATTCAGGACACTACCACAATGATTGCCCAAAAGGGAAGATGAGGACCCCAGGAGGCTATATAATCACAAGGAAACCTCAAGATATGTCAGAAGTAATATGTTTCCGTTGTGATGAAGCAGGGCACTTTGCCAGGGAATGCCCCAAGGAGACGGAGACTTGTGGCAAATAGTTGAGTGCAACGAGAAATGTAGTAGTAGTGTGGACATTTCTTGTATTAGTGAAGAGTCGGATTGAGGAATGTAATGGAATGCAGGAGATTGTAATAATTTGAGATTCAATAAAGTTATCATCATTGGTATTGATTTGGATTCTACGAGTTGTTACTCTATGAAGAAAGATTTTGACCATTTTCGAGGATATGAGAAATATGGTCTATGGAAGATTGTGCATTTTAAAGGTGGTAGAACCCTGTGAGGAAAATTGACCCTTGGAAAAAGGTAATGATATTTCATGAAGTGGATTTCGAACAAAATAAGTATGAGCTTTATCTCGACATGTTGGATACCCCAAGAATATGAGGGTATGGAGTATTATTGGATGTAAGGAGGTAGTCTATGAAATTGGAGACGGAGCATGTCTTCGTATGTTCCCTCTACGAGGAGTTAAACTATTTGGAGTTAAGGGAAAGTTAGCCCCGAGATTTGAAGGACCATACCGAGTTTTGGAACGTATGGGAGAAGTGGCCAACAAGTTGGAGTCACCCGAAGGACTGTCATGAGTTCATGATGTGTTTCACCTTTCCCAGTTGAAGAAGTGCCATGCAGAGATGGCCAATATTCCCCTGTAAGGACGCTTGATCCTAGAAAGGATAATGATGTTCCACGAAGTGGAGTATGGACTTCATAAGTATAAGTGTTTTTTTTCTCTCGGTATGTGGGATATCCCACGAGGATGGAGAGTACTATTGGATATAAAGGAGGTATGATGTTGGAAATATGGATCAATAGAATTCCATGATGAGTCTGAGTAATCATGTCCTAGTTTGGTGCCAATAGAAGGAAGGAAGACAGTACAATGGGATGGATTTAAGAATACGGGAAGTTGGATGTTGGATTAAGGATCAGTTTTCCCCAATGATGAGTTCAAGGTTTACCAGTGATGAGATGGGCCATAACCCACAGGCTCCAGGACCTGCCAAGAAGCAAGCGCATTCTTGCTGAAGGAAAGACCCTGGAAGAAGTTACGATTTTATCGACAGACGATCTTATAGGAGTTACGCAAAACCTGAGAGTTGTGAAGGAACGATAGATGTTGTTTGGCTTGCAGAATCCATGGATTTATCCGAACTTGGTTTGTCGACAAGAGAAATTCTGCAATGCTTGCGAGGTTGACCGAGTGTTAGAATGCGAGATTCGCTAAACCATATACAAGGTAATGATTTGGGTGCGGGATGGATTGATCACCATACCGACTTACTCTTATTATTCGCTTTGCTATACGGGACGGTAAATCTGAGTGACTTACCTATAGTAGAGAGACGACGACCAAACCTTGTTTGAACCTTAGAATGGTATAAGAATGTTTCCCTTGTACACGGCAGTTGTTGCCAATCGTAGGTTATACGGTGAGGATCAACCCAGACCCATTTCCTGCAGGAGAAACCGTAATTTGTTGACCACCATGAGATGTCGATAGTTGTTTAGTATTGGCGCCAGACCCGTCAGCTAAGAAGACCCAGTAATGGAATAACCTTACCAAGATAAAAAGGACACAAGAATTGAGGAAGAAGGTTATGCCGCTACCCAAAGAGCCAGAGAAGGAATTCTTTTCGAGAATTTGAGAAGACCGACATTGTCAAGAATAAGGATGGAGTATATGAGCTTTTATGGAACCGTAACCATGTTTCTAAGGGTGGTAGCACCCCAGACCCCCTGTGATGATCGATGGATTTTGAGAAGAACCCAAACCCTAACCTTTTTCTTGCTAGCCTCTCCGAATCTCGAGGACGAGATTCATTTTAAGGGTGGTAGGTTTGTAACATCCCAAAATTCTAAATTTTGGAATGTTATAATAAACAGATAGATTGGATTGATTGTTTGATTGATTGACTGAAAGTGAGTGGAATTCGAAATCTTTTGAAAGTTAAATGAGAGGGAATAAAAGGACTTTCCCAAAACTTTCATTTTGCTTTTATGATCTCCATGAATTCAAATTGTTTTCATCACAAAACCCTGGAGAGAAGATGACATGACTTCTTCCATTTATTTAAATGAAAAGGGGTGTTGAAAATATTTGAATTTCATTTGAGAATATTTCCAATTTTGAAACTTTATGCAACTCAATGATTTTCACGAGAGAAGATAAAATGACTTCTTCAAAACAAATGAAATATGAGTTGGGAGTTTCAAAGGATTTATTCAAAGTCCCATTGAAATTATTTTTCAATATTGGAGTTATTTGAGTTTTATTCAAATTATTTTTCTCCAAAAATAAAATATACAGAAATTAGGGTAAAATGATTCCCTACATCAGAAAATTGGAGAA
>NC_057814.1:116933969-116944180 GCF_018294505.1 Triticum aestivum
CACCCCACCACCTCCCCGCGCGCGCTCCCCCCTCAGAGGCCAGCTGCCCGCATTCATAGCAAGTAGTACCAGTAAAATTCTGGGCTATAAAGGGCATGTACAATGGTTGATAAGATAGTCTTATCATAAGTCTTGCATGTAATTTAGAGATGACAAAAAAACATGTGTACAATGGATCATCTCCTAGCCTTATCTTCAATAACTAGTTATTCCTAAAAACATGGTGAAACATATTGTGCTAAGAGATCATCTCTTGTCTTCTCGACAAGCCCGCTTATGTGGAGGAGAGAGAGGCATTGACAAAGTCAAGGAGTGGGATCTGCAGGAGCCCGTCTCTACACGTGCTCCTAGGTATAAAAAACTAATTCTAAAAAAGAGGCATAAAAAACAATTGTGTCTAAAAAAAGAAAGGTAAAAAACATTTGAGAGGAAATAGATAGAGAGAGAGTGAGAAAAAGTTGTAACCTTATAGTCAACACTATGGTAGTATTACATGAGGAAGGAGGGAGTGGTGCACATGCCAAGTTCACTGGGCTGTCGTGTTTCACACTCCTCCATCGTAACAGTGGAGACATTAGGTTTCATCAAAAATAAACAATGAATACTCGTTGCTCTTCCACTATATCGGAAAGAATACTTTCATTCGCCGACATGTGGGACGTCGACCATCCTGGTCCACCTGCCATGCACAAAATTATCCTGGTCCACCTGCCATGCACAAAGTTAGTTGGACGAAGGAACCATCATGACTTCTTTGAATTCCGCTTCTTCATGAAAACTTACTCTACCTGCAGTACTGCTACCACACGCGGAAGACTGGACGTCACTGTACCACGTCATATCACTAAAACCCACTATGCCAAACTAGCCCGCCTAGGATTTGTACTCCCTCCGTTTCAAAGTTAGTAGTACAAAGTTGACTCATTTATTTTGGAACGGAGGGACATCTCTGTACTGCTATGATTTTGTGTTGTACGTCTCTGTACTTTTGCTACGATTTTCCTACCCTATTAACCAAATGAGGCCTGAATGTATCCGTGTCGACTATTGTCTAATCGATCGCTAAGCCTACAATTTTAGGAGCTTGGGCTATTGGCCGATCGACGACGGATCAGTATAAGCGTACCATGAGCTCATCAGCCCCAACATTTCTCTTCGGTGAGTGTTTTGCAAGTACTATAGCTTGCACAGTAGCTAGCCTACTAACACCAAGAATCATCAAATAAGCCCTGCTGATATGATAAACAGTTTAAACTTACATCTAAGCATGCCATATATTACATCAAAAGCTGGTGAGGATACATCTGTTTCCATAACTCGGAGAGGGTTCGCATGATTCACTATCAAACAAAAGTAGCAAGTACCGCCCACACAAGACAGTGCACTAGCCCTAAGATGGTTTGATAACACACATCGTTCTAGTAATTAAACACATGGCAATGCAAACTACCCTGAAGGATTAGCGCGACCAACTATTTCTTGTCATCAATCTCTCGGCCAATAACCACAACACGGACAGCGGCATGGGAATCGATCTCTGGGGCGATGTCCACAGGACTGACCGCGACATCGGAATCGATCTCTGGGGCGATGTCCACACTACAAAAAAATACACTTCCGCGATGATACGTGTTTGTCACAGTAGGTCGCGTTTTTTGTCATGCATGTACATCCATGACGATTTTATGACAGAATCAAGATAGTCATACCCGTGCTGTCGTACAAGTGTTCCATGACATTACCAAAATTATCATCACGGAAGTGTCCACTTCCATGACGATAAATCACGCGTCACAGAAGTGCTTTTGTCAAGGATAACCGACACGTGGCATCCACCGTAACGGAATGCCGTTAAGCTATCGGGTCGGGTTTTGGATCCGATAACCCGTTAACAGCCCCGATCAATGAGGATTTTCCACGTGTAAAATCATCATTGGCTGGAGGAAACACGTGTCGCCTCACCGTTGGGACAAATGTCATCCGCTCATTGGACCGAAGGCGCCTATGATATGGCGACACGTGGCACGGCCCAACAGAGGCCCATTCTTGTGAAAAGGCCGGCCCGTTTGACTTGGTCAAAAGGTGGCGAGCCGGCCCACGGAAAGCCTGTTAACGGCCTGTTCGCATATAGCCCATTTACAGCCCGCTAACCCAGGGCCCGCTACGCCCTATCCGAATTAGGCCCAGTAGCGTCATCTGGGCCGTCCAATATGATTCAACCCGTTTTAACTTCTGGCCCATGTGTGGCCCATGACTTCTTTCGGCCCATATGAGGACCTTTGTAACTCTTGGCCCATTAACGGCCCGTGGTGAAACTGGCCCGTAATGAACAATGTATCACTTTATACCCATTAACGGCCCGTTTTTCCATTGGGCCGTTTCCAGCCCAAGTTATCTTTTGGCCTTCTCAGGGCCCATTGATTCTTGGGCTCATTTGCAGCATTCGGTTACATACGGCCCGTTATTGTCATTTTCTGCTTGTGGGCCAAATTTAGCCCGTCGTTACAGTCGGCCCGTTTGCGGACCGTTAATATGTTTGGCCGTTTTCATGTAAAAAAACCCGTTGGGCTGTTTTCATAGAGTTATCAAATACGGCCTATTAACGGCCCGTTATGGTCCACGAATAGTACGGCCCATGATTGGCGAAATGACGATATGCCCCGTAGAAGGCCCATGGATCCTACGGCCCGTATGAGGCCCATGGATAGTACGGCCCGTAGAAGGCCCATGGATCGTACGGCCCGTAGAAGGCCCATGGACCCTATGGCCCGTAGAAGGCCCATGGACCCTAAGGCCCGTATAGAAGGCCGATGGATCCTACGACCGGACGAAGGCCCATGGATCATACGGCCTGCAGGAGGCCCATGGTTACAACAGTCCGTGTGTTGCCATGATTATTTTGGCCTAGTTACCAAAAATAGGCTATTGTGGCCACTAGAAAAAAACAGAAAAAGAACTGCAGTGATTACAAGCAAACAACTAAACAAGACAATAAGGAAATAAATAAGCAAGCAATTAACGCTAGCCTATTACCGCTATTACACATATTACATCCACTAGGCATCAAAGTTCGCCACCAGTGCAAATATAGGGAACAAAGCAGCACATTACATACACTGGCCGTCAAAATTGGCCACCAGTGCAAATAAACGCGGCAGCAAAACAAGAGCATAACTGAAACAACTTCAAAAGAGCTCAAGAAGCGTTATCCTGGGTATCCACCATGCTGGCAATAAGCTTAGCAAGCTGATTAGCTTTGTCCTGTTTGGTGCTAAAATCCTCCAACGCTTGCTGTTGCACCAGAAAGTATGCATCTGAATGCTCCAGGGACTTCCGCAGTCCTTCCGCTTCTTGTCGCAGCACAACTGATCGATGTCTTTCAGCTTGTAGTTGAGACTCAAGAAACCGAACTGATTCAGACAGTGAGTTTGAATAGCTTGTGCAAGCGGTAGTGTTCAGTAACTCGAACACTAAACCAAGACATCACTTTGGGGTTGTCTCGCTGTCTTCAAGATAGTCTTCCTTAGCTGTTTTATCAGCTTTGTTGGAGACCAACAAGGATGTGTCACTATCCTGAACCTTATTTGCATTACTTCCTTTACCATTGCTTAATAAGGCACTCTTCCCCAATATTCTGTCAGCATTCTAAAAGAAGAAACAAGCAGACACATAACAAGTTTAGCATGTACTAGTATATGAAACTCATTTCGGTGAACCAGTTCATTAGTAAGGTGGACAGGATTAAACTACCAAGTCTTCTATTGCCAAGTACTAGTACATAATAAAAGCATCAAACAAACATACATCTATGTCCTATGGTAACTGCATTGTCTTGCCAAATCAAAATAGAGACACGGTCCAAATCATATCAGTTCAAGACAAAGCAGTAGTGAAAGAATACAAAGCGTGGGAAACTACAAGGCACAACAAGATTTCAGATGGGTACCATGGGTCTACATGTACAACAAACTATTGGCTCTGTTGTGATGCTAGTAATGTGCATGATATGAAAGTCAACTGTATACACAATTGAAATTGAAATCAACAGAGCTATTGATAAGAGCAAACCTGTTAAAGAAACATGCGTCAACATACCTGCTGTGCCATTGGAGTTTCGATTGGATCCTTCAATTTAAAAATAAGTTTGTATGAGTAAATACAGTGATACAAGAGCAAAGCAATCATAGTTAAAAAAGGCGCGCCTAAGTGAGCGCTTAAGCGCGCCTAGGCTCTAGGCGTTGGCAAAACGCATTGCATAACTACGCATAATCTGTGCATAACTGCGCATAAGCATGCGCTTTGGCCAGTAAAGCGCAAGGCGGTGGCAAAACGCACAATTAACGCTTAGCGCTTTTTTGAACTATGATAGCAATGGAATCTTAAATTAGAACAGTTGTTCTTCAGGTTTAGGCACTTGTTCTACATGAACAGAGTACAGTAAGACGCAAGAATATAATACTTAAAAATAGAAAATGAGGTCATAGACCTTACCACATTCTTGGTTCGGGACCAGTACAGAACAAGGCGTTCCCAGTCATCGTCCAGTAAATGTGTCTCAGGAGAACGTAAGGGAATTTGATGAGTTTCTTTGCCGATGAAGTATGTTTTCTTCAGGTAATTCCGATACTGCCACGAAGCATTCTTGAAGATAGCAGAGGTATTAGCACAGGTTACCTCATCCTAAGTTTTCAAATCGGTCATTCTCTATAGAGAAAAATGGGAAAATTTTGTTGTATTATAACCATCATGGAGGTAGGATGTATGGGACGAAGCAAAGTAATTGCCATGAATAACATTACTTACACATAACTCCTGGACAAACACCTGCAACTGGCATTTTCCTTCATCTTCAGTATAATATTTCCAAGATGGGAAGATACGCACATACGATTTAACAACATCAAATGCGATAGATGCTAAACTACGACTAGCTGGTTGTGCTTCCTCCACAGGAATAGGCGTACTAACTGGTGGAGTTGGGGTTCGCCGTGATAGTACTGGCCCTTTGGGCACTGGAGCTGCCTTACTAACTGCTCTTGTTTGGGAGCTCTGTGGTGGGGATGGCGCTGTGTCAACAGGAACTGGGTTACTATCGGCTGGGGTTGGGGTTAGATTGGGTGAAGCTGGTTCTCTGTCCATCACAGTAGGGGTACAATCTGCGATAGTTTGGGTTATGTGTGGTAGGGCTGGTTCTTGTGCATGTACAACCGGGGTGCTATCTCCACCAAGAGGTAGCACTGTTTTATTTGAAGACCGTGTTTTTAGTCCGCTAGATACTGGCATCACCCGCTCCAATTCAAATGGCTGATAAACAGGAAACATAGTTGAATGTACAGACATTGTATGAGAGACAGATGCAATAGATAGTGTGGAAAAAAGAGGGCATGAAATAGTTGACATGTATATTGTTTAACTAAAACGGATAGCATGACATAATTTCACGTATATGATGTCTATCTAAACTGGATAGCATAGCATAACATAATTCAAAGATATGATGAATAACTAAACAGGATCGCATGACATAATTCACCTACATGTTATCTAAGTAATCAGGATCGCATCATTTAATTCACATATGTGATTTATATGCTAACAGAGGGCATTCGATATGATGTCTGAACTAAGAACATGGAGTTGAATATTGTGTATATGATGTCTAAACTATGCAATGCAAGACACCGTATGCATGATATGAGCAGTATAACCGTGCCAAGTTAGAGCATACACCTCAGTGGGGGAATAGGACTGGTCATCTGTCTCTGAATCCATCTCTGAGGAGCTATCGGGACCCAACAAGAGATCTGCTTCGACAGGTAGCACTGTCTGCTCTGAAGGCCTTGTTTTCACTCCAGATTTTCCATCTCCCACCCAAATGGCTGATTCACAGGAAGAGTATTTTAATGTACAAACATTGTCGACAAATGGAAATGTAATGAAGGAAAGGATGGGCAAGATATCATTCAAATATATGATGCCTGGTTAAACAGGATGGCATTGCACATTTCACATATATTATGGCTGGCTAAAAGACATGAGACTGCATAATTTCCATATATGATATAGAAACTAAACAGGTGGCATTACAGAACATGTCTAAACTAAGCAGATGACATATATGATGTCAAAAGTAGGCACTACAAGGCAAAATATGCATGATATGACTAACATCATCATGCCAAGGTAGAGCAAACACCTTGGGGGGTAAATAGGAGTGGTCAGCGGCGTCTGAATCCGCCTCAGAACAGATATCTTCCTCTGGATTACAATCTGGAGAGGGGTGGGGAGGGTTTGCCATTGAACCCACCATGGAGCGATGTCTGCATGACATTGTATTGCCGCGCAAAACACTTCTCTTTTTCTCTACATGTTCAGCATGACTGTGTACAATATTTGACATTCATACGAAAAAAATATGGTGAGATTATGTAAGGAGAGCGTGCAAAAATTTAGAGTGATGGTAACAACCAGTGGATCGACGTTTTTCTGTTGAACCAAAATAGCCCTAATGGATCGACGTGAATGTATAGTAATAAGTGATGCAACAAGTGTACAACCTCTTTGCCGTAGCCGTGTCGACCTCAGCATCATTGGGTTGGTCGCTGAAGCAGTTGAGGCAGAGGTGGCTGTCGGAGGTGTGGAGGAAGATCTGAGGAATCTGTAGACGGCGTCCAGGGCACTGCTCTGTTGTGATGGATCGTTCTGTCGTTGGAGCAGCTCCGGTGAGCCGTAAGACGCCAAGGCTGAAGCAGCACAAGACATGCATCATCAATCTCAAGTGGGATTCTAATAGCATCTCCAATAGATGATGTAAAATGGATGTAAAATTAACATCACCAAAAACCACCTGACTACAACAGATGAGGTAAAAACTGTTGACTCTGAACTTAACTGTCGAAACTGAAATTTACTGTGGAATCTGAATGCTACTGTCGAAACTGAACGCAATGGTAGCAGAGAGGCACTTGACATGTAGTTTAGGGAGGGCCTGCAGTTCATCTTCAACCTGCACCCCCTGAGCCGCCAGCCACCACCGGCCGAACCGCCGGCCCCAGCGCCGCCTCGTCGCCCCGAAACAACTCGCCACCGCCACCCCGGCCAGGCCTCTAGGCGCCCCGCCCCCACCCTGAACCCTAAGATAGATAGTGGGGTACCATAGTGGGGTACCTCTCCGGCGAGCCCCCGTCCCCACTGCGGGTGGTTCTTCCTTAACTCCGGCGAGCCCCCCAACCCCTGAAAATCGACTGATCCAAAAGTCGATTCAGTCGACTGAAGTGTGGCTTAATTGGAGCAGAGCAGCAGCACGAGCGAGGGGGAGAGCAGCAACAGCAGCAGCGCGAGCGAGAGCCGGAGCGGCAGCATCAGATCCGGCTGGTATGGACGCCGCCGCCGAAGGGGCCTCGCACTGGGGGAGAGCCGCCGTGGAGATGTCGCCCGCGGCGCCGGCTTCAAGGTAGCCGCTCCATGGGGGTGCGGGATGGAGCACCGTCGGCGCCGGGAGGTCGAGTTAAGGAGAAGGTGCGATGCGATGAGTGTACAAACTCTTTGGTGGCGCCGAGTAGGCCTCGGCTTCGTCCGAGGAGTCGGTGAGGATGCTGCGGTTCCGGTGGAGCGGGTTAAGGCGGTGCTGTGGGGATGGAGCAGCCGCGATAGACGAGGCGATCGTCGGAGCAGCTCCTTGGAGGTGGAGGACGGGGCGGCTGAACCGGCGGGACGGCGAGATGGACGACGGATCCTCATCCGGGGAGGTGGACGAGGGACGTCGAGCTGTTGCGGTGGACGTCGGGGAAGAGGCTCCGGCTGGGCAGCGGTGACATGGCGGACGGAGGAGGGTGGGGTTTCGCGGCTGGAGCGGAGAGGTTATGGCGGCCTGGGATTTCGGATGGCGAAAAGGTGGCGATGGGAGGGGGTGAAGCATGACTTAGGGACGCGCTTGTCCAAAATGTAGGGTGTGTTACAAAAGTACCCCCCACCAATTTGAACTAGCGGCCCTTTCGGCTCAGGGTTAGAAGGGGGATTTCGCGTGTCGGGATTTGGCAGCTGGAGGGAGTTTTCGCGCGCGTTGTAATTTCGGGATAGCAAGGCGCGGGTTGTGAAGGCACCCGTTTTGGGAGCACGATATCTGAATTTTCGGGATATAACAAGACGCGAGTTGAATTTTAGGGACAAGCCTAACGTGTAGTAATATTGTACTTGTACGTAACAAATCAATTTGCACTTCCCTCAACCAAAAAGAAAACAAAAAAAAAATAAAACTATTCACACCACACAAAGAGAGAGTCTTGCCCCGTTTTACTATACAAATGCTATTCAAAGCTACTCCCTCCTTCCATCTATATAGGGCCTAATGCGTTTTTCGATGCTAACTTTGACCAAATATTAGAGCAATGATATATGACATGCAACTTACACAAAGCACACCGTTAAATTCGTCTGTGAAAGGTTCTTTCAATGATATAATTTTCACACTGTGCATGTCATGCACTATTAATCTTGTCAATAGTCAAAGGCGGTCTTAAAAATCTCATTACGCCCTATATAGATGGAAGGAGGGAGTATGAATCCATGTTATGTCCGATTAAATTTTTTCGCTTGCTGTATAATGCATGTAACCTACTCATACCAACATTTTAGTGCATTCCAAATGTCTATACTACCGCTGCAATTCGAACTAAATTTGAATTCGTTTCTCTATTTCAATAAGAATCTACAATCATGATTGTTGCCAACTTCAACTATCATAGTTTCCTTGCTATCCGCCAGATATAAATCGGATGGCCTATAATGCAGGATGGCAGGCACACCATCATCAACAACTCCGTTTTTATAAGAGTAGAGATAAAATATATTAAATGTAGTATAACATGTTCATAACCACACCATGTGTATCACCGTTATATATATTCACACATGCGTCGGTTTGAAACACTATGATAAATTCTTCAAATATCCGAATTCGCTTTTTATAATGAAGTATATATGATCTCTATTCGTCTTTTACACCACACAACCCTCTTATCTTTGTAGCTAGCGCTAACTTTCTCTTGTGCATGCACACGCCCGCATCCCTCTCACCCTCCCTCAGCATTCTCTAGCTCCATCGCGCAAATTCATCTTTTCACTTTAGGTCGTTCACCCAGGGTGTGTGTAGGCCCCCCAGCTCCTTCTTTATGGCACACATCGATCGATATGCCTCTCTAGCCAGGTGTTCCTAGCACAAACACAAGCTTCCCCTCTTCTCTTGTCACCGTCCATGCCTCACTCCCACCACTCTTTTCATCGTTCTCGTACTCGCACACTCCTCCCCCTCGATATAGTATGCCTCTCGTACCACCTCCTACATGCATCCCTCTCTCTCTATCCTTCTCCTCGTGCCTCATTTGCTTCTAACACACACATGCATGTACACTGATCGATCTCCCAACATATACCTAGATCGACTTTAACTACCCCCCCATCGATCGACGTACCTCACAAGTTATGTCTCTCCTTTCTCTAACAAAGGGCGATTGATCTTCCTATGTAGTTACGTCTGCTTACCACAACCACATCGTCCCCCCTCATCATTCGTGCATGCCTCCTGACCCGTCTCTCACACGCACGTGCACAGACAACAAGCAGCCATCTCCTCTCTTAGTGATATTGTGGGCGTGCCCTCCGTTTGACTAGCAAGCCTATCCCACCATTTGTTAGAAGCATCTCCACTACCACCCCCTCCAACACTCTAGCTCTGTCTCTCTCCCAACCTTATTCCTCTCCTACACATATGCATGGATGCCGATCGATCTCCCTTAATACATGAGGCAGATCGATCTCCTTAATACATGAGGTAGGCCTCTCTCCTCCTCCACACATATACCAGCCATTATACCTCTATAGTTAATTGGGCCTCCCTGTTCCCCCACCACACACCGATAGTCGAGCGCTGCAGGTAGGTATCCATGCCACAGAGACAAACTGCACATGTCCCATCTCACGTTCCAGTAGGCCAGCCACTCTATATCTTTGACGTGGGCACACACAAATTCGATGGCACTCTTTATCGATCGCGCGCGCACACACACACATCATCCCTCTCTTCGATTCTATGGACACCTCAAGCCGATGATACCTCCACTCTCTTCTCGTGGATCGCCCCCTCTATATATATGTTATATCCAGGACTCTATTTCACACACATTGCATATGTTACATTTTTTGATTGACCCCCC
>NC_057814.1:116944190-116944602 GCF_018294505.1 Triticum aestivum
TGGCACTCTTTATCGATCGCGCACGCACACACACACACATCATCCCTCTCTTCAATTCTATGGACACCTCAAGCCGATGATACCTCCACTCTCTTCTCGTGGATCGCCCCCTCTATATATATGTTATATCCAGGACTCTATTTCACACACATTGCATATGTTACATTTTTTGATTGACCCCCCCCCCCCAAAAACTCTCAAGAACCCACACACTATATCTCTCTAGGTTTGTATCTCTCTCACACAACCCCACGTAGGTGGTGTACGTATACAAGAAGAGAATAGGTGCACCGTGCACGTACTCACGCTTCATGCCCAGCCACACCCACGCGGGTACACGGTGGAGCTCATTTCTTTACGAAATGGCAGCCCACGTGCTAATTTGAACGCCTGTAGCGGTTGTTTACCTAGG
>NC_057814.1:116944660-116957678 GCF_018294505.1 Triticum aestivum
AACCCACACACTATATCTCTCTAGGTTTGTATCTCTCTCACATAACCCCACGTAGGTGGTGTACGTATACAAGAAGAGAATAGGTGCACCGTGCACGTACTCACGCTTCGTGCCCAGCCACACCCGCGCGGGTACATGGTGGAGCTCATTTCTTTACGAAATGGCAGCCCACGTGCTAATTTGAACGCCTGTAGCGGTTGTTTACCTAGGGAGGTCGTGTACCACGCGTGCACGAAAGAAAGTTCGACTTGACGCGTTGCCGCGTTATTTTTAAATAAAGTTATAGCGCTCAATGGCACGTACACAGAATATAAAACGTTTTTTTGGAGAAAAAGGTAGTCCACTCACTATATACAATGGAGCCTGCCTGTCTGGTTTGTCGCTCTTCAGAGTATCTCACACAAGGCTGCGGTGGCCTCTCTCTCTCTCTCACTGTTGGTCACTGATCCGGCCGCATCCCGTCTGCTGGGGGAAAGGGAGTGCGGTGGCCTCTCTCTCTCTCTCACCGTTGGTCACTGATCCGGCCGCATCCCGTCCGTCGGGGGAAAGGGAGGAAGTGCATCGTTTCTCTGTTTGATGGCGCCGAGGCAGCACGTCCCGATCTGCGGTACACGCCGTTCTCTCTGACCAAGCTCCGGCACGGCAGGGCCTACGCCACCTACTCGCAGATTCCGCCCGCCGCCGCTCACCTAGTTACATCCCGACGACCTCCAGGTATCCCCTCCGGCCTTGCTCCACTGCCAGTCTTCCCACATCGCTGCATGTGGATCTTCCATAGTTCTTTGCCCAAAACGTAGCTCGTTCGGCATACTTTCCATATTGCATTCTCGTCCTCACACTGTTTTAGACAAACACAATCGTGTTGTTATCTTCCCTTAGGGCAAAGAATTTGCTTCTTTTTTGTCATCGCATGTGTCATCAACTGTTATTGGCCAGTAATTATTTCCTTTCTACTCGTTGCTATTGCGACCTTTTGGTGAACTGCACAAATCACTTTTTTCTTAAGAGTGTTTTGTGCAGTTGTACTAAAATATCACACGGGCAACGTCTCTACATTTCAGTGCGACTGCACAAAGGGAGATTGGTTTTGCTCTATCCTCCTCATCCAACTCCGAGCCTAATCTTCTCCAACTAGTTAGTCTTAAGAGAGACTGCAAAGGTGACCGGCTTCTATTTGTGTGTTTATTGTTTCATTAGCAGTCCTCTATTATCGTAATCACACTTAATATCTTTGGAACAGGGACACTCAGCTCTATTTTAGTGGAACTGCACAAAATGATCGGAATGTTGCATGCTCCAGACAGCTACTTTTTTTCCCAACATGCCTTGTTGATTTAGACAGAGCTGGGGGGACGTTGCTGCCAATGAAAGCATGGATCAATTTTAATTTAACACCTTCTCACAACTCTGTCTTCAGTTGTGATGTAATTATTAGCTCTGATCTGCTAATAATTAACATGCATTAGCAAGGAAGTTAGTTTTTTATTGTTTCCGAAAGAGCATCGATGGCAAGACACGCGAAACAAAAGCTGAAAGCTCACACCATTGTACAATTTCATGTCACTGGAAAATTATTTGTATAGTACGTCAATTATGTAAACAAATGATGGAAGCTTGATAGCATTGCCAGAAGCCTCTTCATCATCCGGGTCCATGTGCCATGCACAAAATTATACTCCTTCGTTCCTAAATATTTGTCTTTTTACAAATTTCAAACGGGCATATTTTAGAGTGTAGATTCACTCATTTTGCTTCGTATGTGTACTCCCTCCGTTCCTAAATATTCTATTCGTCTTTCTAGAGATTTCAACAAGTGACTACATACGGAGCAAAATGAGTGAATCTACACTCTAAAATATGTCTATATACATCTGTATGTGCCAGTCCATTTGAAATCTCTAAAAAGACAAATATTTGAGTAGTCACTCGTTGAAATCTCTAGAAAGACAAATACTCCGGAGTATATTGAAGAACCGAGGGGGTAGTGCACAACCGCATGGGAGACTCAGCCCGGTCGTTGCGCCGCATTAATAGTGAGTAATGAGAAGTCAAATCATAAGCCCCACCTTTCCCACTGTAAGTTGCTCTGAAGAAGCAACCATCAATACGCTCTTCTTTGGATCCGCTCATACTACTCCATCCGTCACTGTTTATATAGCGCGCTTCAGAAAAAAGAAAAAAAAATCTGTGGGACCAAGGCGACTAGCGATCGGCCTGAAAAATAGCATTGGTAGTTATAGCACGGCATCTATTACTAGAGGGAATAATGCGTACACACATGCATGCAGTGCTTCCACCCCGGGTACACACATGCATGCACTTACTCCACTCCGTAGTAGTACAGTACATGGAGAGAAAATTATGGACTTGATTGCGGTTACCACGCCCTAATTAATTGAGCATTAAACCAAACGCGTCTAAAGTCTCTCTGGTGGTGGAAATGTATTGAGAGAAATGCATCATAATGAAGCGCGCCCTTAAACTGTGACGGAGGGAGGAGTAGTATGAAGGTGCAAAACCAAGTACGCGTATGGCCAGTCGGTCAACGCACCTCCTCTTGGCATATCACTGACATGTGGGACAGGAGTGTGAGCAAACCGATCTCAATTGACGGCAAAGAGCCAACCCGCCGTTCCTTGAGAGAGACGACGAGCGAGAACACACAGACGGGCTCGCACGGAGGCCAAGATATATTCGAGCATGGTTGGTTGATCGATATCATTCATTACATGTTGGGCTGCCGTTTTCCGCCCTTCTCCGGAATAAACATGTACTTTATCAGAGATAAAAAAATAAGAGTACAGATGCTCCACCATGCGGTTCTAGTAGTAGTACTACTCGTACTACTGCGCTTGGCTCTTCGCCTCTTCGTGAAGTCGAACAATGATGGTACTCCGCATGTTGGGTACTACAGTGTATGCCTCTGACAATCTGACACCGAATGGACTGATGCATGTCCACCGAGGGTAGGTTGCATTAGTCAAAAGGCGTAAGCGAGCTTCACCTTGTCCTGCAAGCTTCTCCTCGTTCTGCGAGTTGACGGGACACACCAAAAAGTAGTGCTAGTCCATACTCCCTCCTTTCCGGTTAATATGGCTTAATCTTTTTTGCGGGTAAATGAGAGAGCTTTATTCATATATAAGCATTCTTAGGACGATCAGCCAAGACACTGGTCACTAGGAAGCGAGGTACCCCGCAAAATAAGAAGTAGGAAGCGAGGTGTTTCATCAAGCCAGCTCTCGGCCACATTCAAAGTGCAGCAAGCACGGTTTGCACGAAGATGCGCCCCAAGGTTTGCTGACCTGTTTACATGCTGAATAACAAAAAAAGAGGAAATATTACCGAGCGCTACTATTTGTAACAGGATATGAGCCAAAATTAAGCGAGAATTGTGGCGAGTGTTCCATGCAATCAACTTCCATTATCACATGCGAGAACCCTCGAAGAGAACCAAATGTGTTGAAGATTGCTTTATCACATTTTAAAATTATAATAAGAGTGCAGACGCTCCTCCATCCGGTTCCTAGTACTAGTATAGTACGTACCTTTATAGACTATAGTAGTAGTAGTAGTAAACTTTGCGCTTGGCTGTTCGCCTATTCGGAAAGTCGAACAATAATAGCACTAGTAGTATAGTGTATGCTTCTGGCAATCTGACACCGAATTAACTGTTGCACACACCGCCTGAGCGAGGGAGAGCTTGCATTAGTCAAAAGTTTCTCCTCGTCCTGCGAGCCACCGTGCGCAAGCTTCTCCCGTCCTGCAACCTTCTCCTCGTTCGGCAAATTGACAGGACACAGCAAAGTAATGCTAGTCCATACTGCCTCCTCTCCGGTTAATATGGCTTAATTTCAAACGAGATAAATACACTGTCTGTCACTGTATATTTGTAAAAATATGGTCAGTGGACTTCATAATACGCTCATTGCGCTCAATATATATATTTTCCGGTGTTTATACGGTCACTAGCTCACCCTGACTGAGTATGTGTGTGCATGCACGTGTAGGTTGAGCACTTGAGCGTGACCGTGTGTGTTCCGTTGTGTGCTCCGACATGCATGCATTAGGGCGTCGCGCGCGTTTTTGCGTCCGTGTGTACGTGTGACTGTTGCATACACGTAGGGGGAGTACGTGTAGGGGCCACTAAGGAGCAGTCAAATCACACAGTAAGTTAGTCGGAAGAAGCAACCATCATTTCACTCTTGAATGACACGTACGCAATATAAAATGGTTGATATGGAGAGAAAAAGAAAACCACTATATATACACTAGCAGGAGCCTAAGCTACAAGCCTACTTGCTTAGGTTGCTCTCTTTACAAGCATAGAACGACGGGCCTGATCCCGCAGCTGGGGGAAGGAAACAATGTTCTGCGTAGACGTGGTCCACATCGGCGAGGGAGAAAACCCACAGTCGGTGCGTCCCAATCGGGGGTCACCGCGGTATGGGCCGATGCCGCATCCCAACCGCCCTTCCAGCTACAACCCGACGTCCCAGGTAGTCCATCTTCCTTTTGGAGCCGGCTTGCTCCACTGCCGTAGCTCCATCTCCATGTCGATCTTTCTCTACTTCTACCGGCTTCTACTTGTGATGAGTTTATGTCTCATGAACTAGTGCCAGTACTATTATTCTAATCACACTTCTTCAATATCTTTGCCATCAGGGATGCTCAGGTCGATTTTAGTGGAACTGCACAAAAGCATCGTATGATCCGAGGGTGCCATCCGTCTTTCCTTCGACAGGTTCTACCTGGCCAGGAAATTAAATCATGTTTAGGGTTTAGGGTTTAAGTCGTAGTGACCCCATCAGTAGTTTTTCTTTCGTACACGCTCTCACAACTTTTTTCTTTAGTTGTGAAGTAAATATTGGCTATGATCTGTGAATCATTGAGATGCATCAGCATGCGTGTTAGTTTTCCTTTGTATTTGATGGAATGTTGTAACGGGGCAACCTTGGAATAGGAATGAAAATGAGTGGAAAGTTTCCGTTTTTCCGGAGAAAAAATGGAAACGGAGAGAAACCAACGTTTCGTTTCGTTGGATCGCGCCATCGAGCAAAACCAACATTTAAATCACGTCTGTCATGTTCGTGTCTCACCCTCCTCCACGGCTCGACCCCACACGGTCGCTCGGCATGCCACTCACCGCAAACCGAGTATACGATAACTTTCCCGCCTGCTTGTCGATGGATCGCGCCATGGAGTACTAGCACTACTGGAAGAGATTGACGAGTTGGGGGAGGACAGCTAGCTGTAGCACGGACTCCCAAGAACTTTTTACATGCCTGTTGTAGCCGGCTATTGCGACCTTTGAACGCGGAGCAGCCGCGTGCACCCAGAAGCAGCGCGGGCGACGCTCTCTCGGCCGGAGCGCCGCTTCAATGCCGGCGCCAGTGAGAGGTCGCGTCCGCTCTGGCCGGGCATGAATGCGGCACTGACCGTTTCGGGCGGGAAGCACGCGCGGGTGATGAAGAGGGTTCGGGTTGGTCAGGACCGGCCGTGGCAGCGGTCCGGACGTGCGCAAACAAGAGATGTTGTACGTTAATATTGCTGCGTATATAATTAACTACGTAAATAATGTGCTAATTGGACAAATATGATTGGAGATGGAGATGGAAATGGAATTTTACGTAAACACGGATGTGCATGTCTATGTCTATGTGTGTGTGCGCGACGACTCTCGCGACCTGGAAGCGGGGGCGTGTTTTTGATCGAGTTTTCTTTCTTGGTACGTTAGAAAATCAGTTTGTGTAATTCACATCTAGATGTTATTTAAGGATATCACATCTAAGCTCCCACAAGTATATAATGTAGCAACAAGAAACAAAAAAAAACTAGGAAAAAAATAGACCACAAACAGAGTGGACATCAACTTAGATGTGACATAACTATGTCACATCTAGATGTGTCCTAGACAGAGCCTTAAAAAATTGTCCGCCAGTTTTCGTTTCTTTTTTCTGGGAACGCGTGTATTCTATTTAAAACCACTGCTATGGAGAGATTTTTTTTACTCCATTATAGCCTCTTGTTTGATAGAGTTTCTCGCGTCTCGTTCTCTCACCCTCTCCATATATGTTACACGCTGGAGGCTCAGCGTTCATTTGCTAGGGTTTGCTATATTCACAGTCTCTCACCCTCTCTTCACCAGATCTAAACAAGACTGCGTTGGCCTCTTGTCTCTCTCTCCCCCTCACAGCTGGTGAAGGAGGCGTCCGTATCCCGTCGCACCGGGAAGGGGAGGAGGTGCAGCGTTCACTCTATCACCTTCAGCGAGGGAGGCAATCCACTGCCGGCTGCGCTGTTCTCTTTCACCCAGCGCCTGTGCGGGAGGGCCACCGACCCCTTCTTCCTCGCTGCTGTACGTAGTGTGGGCAGATCCGGCCTCCTGCTGCACGCCTTGCCACATCCCGACGACCCTAAGGTATAAGTTTCTTTGAAACTGTCGTTGCTCTAGCTGCATGTGGATCTTTTTCGATCTGTAGTCGAATCTAGGTCTTGGTTCAAAGAGGAAAGAAGGGTGCGGTGGGCTGGAGCAAGAATCTAGGACGTGGTTCAATGAGGAAAGGAGGGGCGGAAAGTAGTATAGACTGGCTATCCAGCCGCTTTGTAGGTCGAAAAGGGAAAAAGGGGGTAACCCAGTACACACATCTGTAAGGAACCGATCTCTTTGTTGAAAAGGGAAAGAAACTGGGGGGTCGGGTAGTTTGTGCAGGACTAGATTTGCTGCCCTCACATAGGAAGAAGGTTCAAAGAGAACAAATATGGGACCAGTGCATATATGCTGCTTGGCTACATACACTGCATCACCCATTTATACGTGTGGACGCACATGGTGCTGGCATGTCCCATACAGCTATTTTGCTGTTGTTAATCTAAGAATGCCGCTGGAAAATTGAAGCAATGCCACTGTTAAAAGTAAATTACATTTTTTAACGAATGTTGTTTCAAGAGAATGTCTCTGTTAATATGAATCAATGCAACCGTTTTAGAAATGCTACTGTCCTGCTTTGTTTTCCATCCAAGATAAGTTAGATGCTTCTTTCTGTCACCGTTTGTTTCATCCTCCTTTATCGGCAAGTAATTGTTTCCTTTTTTGCCTCTGTTAAAACAGAGCTATCGATTCAACTTGTTGCTATTGCGACATTTTGCTTCGCTACTCGAAACACTTATGTTTTAAGAGTGTTTTGTGCAGTTAAACTTGAATGTCACACCAGTGACTTTGCTTAATTTTGGTGGAACTGCACAAAAGGAGATCGAGATTTGTTTCCAGTCTTCGTGGCGAGTTGTTTCAAATCTTGGTCTCAACCACATGATGTGCAGTGTGCTTTGAGATGTTGTGCTACTTGTTTTGGTACTGTTTTAAATAAATGCTGAATTGAAGCTATTGTATTGCTGTCTTTTCCCATTAAGTAGTGAACAAAAATGGGACCAACCCAGACATGATGCTTGTTGCTTTGTTAGAACAAATTCAGCAGCACCCCCTTTATAAGCCAGTAATTGATGCCACTCTCAGAATTAACTACTGAATCTTATTTCAAAACTGCAACACTTGTTAGGGATTGGCGGGATTACCATTTTTGTGGCCGCATGTTTCATCCTCCTTTATTAGCCAGTAATTGATTCCTTTTTTGCCTCTGTTTAAACAGGGATATCTATTCAACTTGTTGCTATTGCGACATTTTGCTTCGCTACGCGAAACACTTTGCTTGATTTCAGTGCAACTGCACAAAACGAGATTGGATTTCCTATTCGTGTTGGCAGATTCGTATTTTATCTTGTCCGTCTCATGAAAGGTCAGTACATGCCTTCATCCACATGATTGTGCAGTGTGCTTTGAGATGTTGTGCTACTTGTATTGGTACTGTTTTAAATAAATGTTGAATTGAAGCTATTGTATTGCTGTCTTTTCCCATTAAGTAGTGAACAAAAATGGGACCAACCCAGACATGATGCTTGTTGCTTTGTTACAACAAACTCTGCATCACCCCCTTTATAAGTAGATGGAAGCACATACTGTTGTTGCGCCCACTCTCCCTTGGAACTGTTTATGCTTTTCGTTAATCTAATGCCGCTGGTAAAATTAAGCAATGCCACTCTCAGAATTAATTAACTACTGAATCTTAGTTCAAAACTGCAACACTTGTTAGGAATGGTACTATCCTGCTTTGTAGTTCTTTCTACATGTTTAACCAAGGTATTGTTAAGACAATGTCTCTGTTAAAATGAATCAGTTGCATTGTTTTAGGAATGGTACCTTTCTGCTTTGTCGTTCTTTATACATGTTGAAACAAGGCATTGTTAAGATAATGTCTCAGTCAATATGAATGAATCACACTGATGGAGAATTGCTAATCTCCTGCTTTGTTTCCCATTAAGATAAAGTAGATCAGCAGATGCTTTTCTTCTGGGAGTACAAGTCATCAGCCGTTATTTCTCAGTAATTGTTTCCCTTATACCTATTGTTGCTTACAGGGATATCAAAATTAAAGCTCGGTTTTATTCCGACTTCGATTTTAGTTGAACTGCACAAAAGGAGCCAATGTGTCCAAGGCAAACTTCTACATTACTGGGTCCAGTTGGTCGTTCCACTTTGCAGAAAGAAGCAGTCACTGTTTGCGCTACATTACACAAGGAATGACCGAGAAGCTTTACAGAGTATTATTAGACACCGGTGACATGACTAGTCTGCAGAGACCATTGGCAATTTAACAACACGTGGAGTGCCCTGGGCAAAAAGTGCCTAAACAAGTACAAGAAGCTATGACAGGACTCCACGATCATAGGCATTACATATTTTGAATGGGAAAATCTTGTCAAAGTTTAATCATTGATGTTAGCAAGAAGATGTTAGTTTAATATATTGGAATTGGAAAACCTTGTCAAAATTTGCTCATTGATGTTAGCCAGAAGACATGCATTTGATATTTTTGAGTGGGACGCCCTTGCTGTGAGCAGCGTCGAGTGTTTTTTCCTATTCCTGTGTTCAGTTTAGAAGTAAATAGTTACTCTGCTGAGATATTCCTATGTTAAGAGTTTGTTCTGAATATTGTCTATGTAATGCCAGGCCTTGTGTTTGATTACAAAGTTGAGCTTGGAATGTTGTGGCATGCGGCATCACGAGCTGTTCACCGTGCCTCCTGAGAATAATGCTTCGTATTGTTTTGCATGTCGATCTAATGCCAGTGATTTGCTTGTTAGGAAGATCATCCTCTTCTGTTGTTTCCGTGCTTAAGAAGTTCATCGTCTGATGTTTCATTCATAGCCTATACGACAAGTCAGGTAGGTTAGACGTGAAACCATATGATCTTCCGACCAACTCATGATATTAGGCCGTGATTGGATCGTCGTTTTCCAACCAAAACTGCTTGTAAAACTGACGCTTGTAAATGAAAGCAGATGGTCTCGGGCGAAGGCGCTTGGTTGGTCGATTTCGACTAGTAAAATATCGGAAGTACTTCACACACGATAAAAACGCTGAATGACACTCGGACGATTGCTAATCCAGCCGTTAGCTGCTGTTTCAGCCTTGCCCATGGATGGCATGATACGCACGTCGTGCATGTATCATCTGGTAATGTTGTCCATATAGCAGTGCTCGTAAAATATACAGTGGTCTCTCAAATTACACGCGTAACCCGCCGGTTTTACTTACAGACCTCGGGCCCTCAGTTTCATTACGCCTGTATTTTACGCGTTGTTTCCGATGACGAGTAAATTACACTTGTATGTTAATACATGTTTGAAATAAACCAGAGCTCCCAAGCGCGGCCTTACCGTTTCATGCCGTCTCAGTTTCTCAAAGGTGCTCATAGGTGTCCGATGATCCTGGCTTCCTGAATGAGCAGCGGGCGTTGTATCAGACCATCCGTAGGGCCCGCGAGGCCCTCTCCATTGTCCTTCGAGTCTTTGCGCTCGCCGTGGCGCCGAGCATTGTTAACATCGTCAACGAACATGAGGATTCAGGAGATGACTTTATTTTGACTGGATGACACTAGGGACCCACTAGGGCCATAGCCGTACGTACGCAAGTGCCTCTTTATTATGTACAACTATATTTTTTTGCTTTCTCCTGGTTTCCTGACATCACGGTCCCACACCATTGTCAACCTATGTAGTCAATATAAATGAGAGAATTGCACAAGGTGCGGCCGACAGCTAGGACCAAGCAGCTCGAGCGGTATTTGTGTTTTTGAGGCGTGAGCACTGCAGAGTTTTTCTTGGCGATGATTTCGTTGTTGTTCAGAGGAGAGCACGGTATTAACTGGGCGGGCTGTGGCCCGTCTAGCCCAGGCTAGATATCCAGCCCAGATACTAATTTTTTCAAGATGAAAATGGCTAGCCCAGCTATACGTCTTTTTGAGGAATACCCAGGCAAGGTCAACTTGTTATTCTCCGCCCTGCTGGGCTGCAAATCTTTCCTACGAGGGATGCATTAGGCTTAACAGGAAAATGGGCTTTAAAAATAATAAATGGGATGTAATTATAAAAACTAGGCAGTAACTATAAAAAATGCACCAAACACGAAATTAGTTTATAAAATATTATTTATGGATTTTGAAAATCATAAATTTTCATTGTTGCGCGCGCAATGTTTCGTTGGATTTTTACGTAATACAAATTTATATTTAATCTGACTAGAAATTTCGGGATAAAAATATTTCGGATCCCATCAAAATGTGGGAAATTTTATTGAATTCGGTCTTCAACGGTTGGTTGAAATTATTAATCGTTGTCCTAGCTAGAAAATGGGTTGTACTTTTAACAAACTGTAAATGGGCTGTTGTAAATTCCACTAGAATTCAAAAATGGGCTGTACATTCTTACAAAAGGCAAATGGGCTATAAGTTCTCTGCCACACACTTGTGGGCCTACTAAGTGATGCGTCCCCTAAAAAAAATAAGTTGACGCGTATGCAAGGCTTTGTCAACTTATTATAATCAACACACGGTTCTAGCAGCAGTGGCCGTTGGAAGTCTATCCAACGGATGTCGTGCTTCTTCTTCAATCTCAGATATTCTTAGCTTCGGCCGCCCAAAAAATGATTCCTCCCCCTAACATCTGGGGCGCACCGTTTCGGAGGCTGACCTGTGGGCCTACTAAGTTGGAGCGTACCAAGGGCTTTGTCAACTTAGTCAATATAAACGATTCTAGTTTCAGTCACCGTACGATGTCCATCCAACGGCCGTAGTGCTTCTTCAACCTCTGGTCTTCTTGGTCCAGCCGCCCAAAGCAGCGCCGGTCGTGCCGCCTGCTCCTGCCTCCCATGGCCGGCTGTGCTGCCGCGGAGGCCTCACCGCCCCCATACTACTCCCACCGCTGGCCAGGCCATCCCTCCACTCGCCCACACCCCCTGTTATTCTGCGGCGACGGCAGCCTCACACCGCAGCCGAACCAGTGAACCCTCGTACTCCTCTCCGTGCGGGCTTCCACTGCTGCGTCTTCCCCGGCTCCGCGGCGTGGTCAACGTGGTCAACGACCGACTTCCATCGGAAGAGTACTGTACGTGGAGAGGCTGACAGCTGGGTCCACGGCGGCCGCAAGGAAGTGCCTCCTTATTACGCGCAAAATAATTATTCCTCCACCTGACAGCGGGGACCCACCGGACGGGCCACGTTATTTCACGAAAAAAACGTTTCCCCCCTAACTGTTGGGACCCACCGGACGGGCCACCGTATTTCGCGAAAAAACGTTCCCCCTAGTCAGCTCGGACCCACCGGAAGTGCCTCCTTATTACGCACAAAAAATGAATACTCCCCCTGCTAGCTGGGACCCACCTTGGTGGGAGGCTGACTTGTGGGCCTACTAAGTTGACGGGGACGGAGGGCTTTGTCAACTTCGTCAATATGAACGATTCTAGCTCCAGTGACCCTACGATGTCCATCCAACGGCCGTAGTGCTTCTTCAACCTCTGGTCTTCTTACTCCAGCCGCCCAAAGCAGCGCCGGTCGTGCCGCCTGCTCCTGCCTCCCATGGCCGGCAGTGCTGCCGCGGAGGCCTCACCGCCCCCTACTATTCCCACCGCTGGCCAGGCCCTGCGGCGACGGCAGCCTCACACCGCAACCGAACGAGTGAACCCTCATACTCCTCTCCGCGTGGGCATCCACTGCCGCGTCTTCACCGGCTCCGCGTCGTCCCCTTCGTAGGCCTCGCCGTCGTCCACTGCCCTGGTGCTCTCGGCGCGGCGTGGTCAACATGGTCAAGGAACGACTTCCATCGGATGTGGACTGTACGTGGAGAGGCTGACAGCTGGGTCCACGGCGGCAGCAAGGAAGTGCCTCCTTATTACGCGGAAAATAATGATTCCTCCACCTCACAGCAGGGATCCACCGGACGGGCCACCGTATTTTGCAAAAAAAAAAAACGTTTCCCCCCTGACTGCTGGGACCCACCAGCTACACCTTCGCACGCAAGGAAGTGCGTCCGGGCAAAAAAAAACGATTCGCCCCCCGACTGCTAGGACCCACCAGCTACATCTTCGCACGCAAGGAAGTGCGTCCGGGCAAAAAAGACCAAAACGATTCACCCCCTGACTGCTGGGACCCACCAGCTACATCTTCGCAGGCAAGGAAGTGCCTGACAGTTGGGACCCACCTGGTCGAAGCATACGTAGCGTTGTCATTCTGGTCGCGAACGTGTACGTACATATATACTGGTCGATGTAGAGGCGCGCACGTGTCGTAGTAGAGGTGCGTACGTGTCGTAGTAGAGGCGCGCACGTAGCATGTAGACATACGTACAACGGCCAGGGTGCAAGAAAGAAAATACGGCCACGTACGTACATACGGGCAGGGTCTCGAACGCCTACTCGCGCATACGTACGGCAAGGGCTCGTGTACATGGCTGGGTCGGAACAGAGAAACAGCGTCGTTGTCGTGTTCATGGGGAGGCAACGGAATGCGTCGTGTTCTTGGGGAGGCAACGAAATGCGTCGTGTTCATGGGGAGGGGTGTGGCGTACCGCAAAACGGAGGAAACGGACCTCCTACGGTCGAAACGGGGGTCCTGTTGATCGGGAGGAGTGT
>NC_057814.1:116957949-117010998 GCF_018294505.1 Triticum aestivum
TGTGGCGTACCGCAAAATGGAGGAAACGGACCTCCTACGGTCGAAATGGGGGTCCTATTGATCGGGAGGGGTGTGGCGTACCACAAAACGAACGAAACGGACCTCCTACGGTCGAAACAGGGGTCCTGTTGATCGGGAGGGGTGTGGCGTACCGCAAAACGGACGAAACGGACCTCCTACGGTCGAAACGGGGGTCCTGTTCATCGGGAGGGGTGTGGCGTACCGCAAAACGGGACTCCACGGGATACTGCTCACTATTCATCCAATCGATCGGCTTCAGTTAGCAGCAGTAGCGAAGGAATCGCTCGATCGGGTTCAGTTAACAGCCATCGATCGATCGCTCGGGTTCAGTAACGCGTAGCCTGCAGTGCAATCGCTCGGGTTTAGTTAGAGCCCAATGCCTCACTCGGGTTCAGTTAGAGCCAACGCCTCACACACACGTGCGTACGTGTACGAGAGAAATGCGCATCGCTCGGCCCCCGACCTCCCACCGTAACCGGGAACTCCCCAAAATTTTCCTCCCCCTCGCTTCTACCACGGTTTTTTCCATCATGGACGGCCCAAAGAATGTCATGCAGCTGCGTCTCCGGCCCGCCCAGGACGAAAAGAAGTAGGAGGCCACCACATCTATGATGATACCGGGTTTTGTCACAATTATCGTCATAGAAGTGTCATATGTATGACAGAAATTTTTTTTGTTCGGCCCAAAATGTCACGGATGTGTCTTTTTTTTGTAGTGCCACAGGATGGACAGCGACATCGGAATCGATCTTCGGGGTGACGCCAACAGGACGGACCGCGACATCGAAAACGATCTCTGGGGCGTTGTCCACAGGACGGGCCGCGACATCGAAATCATCAAGGATGTCCACCGGCACCTGCACAACCCTAACATATTAGCAAGCACATTGCAAACAATCAAAAACCACAACTTTCGGTAATAAGCCATTATTTTTTACCTTGTGCAGCTCACCGGGGGATCCCATCCCTCAGGGGGCCATCTCCTCGTCCTCGATGGGGGCCATCACCTTGCTAGGGGAATACTGCTTCTCAACGGCGACTATGTCCTCAAACTCGGCCTTGAGCCTCGCATAGGTGGCCATCAGAGTTTCTGGGGTAGGCACGGTGGGGCCCTTGCTGTTCTTGCAACTTTCTTTGAGGAGTTCGTCCGCCAACGTCGTCAACTCTTTGGACAGTGTTTGTTTCTTGGAGATCTTCGTCTCCATGGGTTGGCCCGCCAACATGGTCAACTGGTTGGTCGGTGCTCGCTTCCTGGAGATTGCTGTCTCCAGTGGGTTGCTGCCGGCAACTCTTTGCCTAGTGCTCCAGGATCCATCAATGAACTGACGAACAAAAAGCAATCGGAAGGAAACCACAATCGCAATAAAAACGGGAAAAGAATAGGCTATGAGAATCGGTCGGTGCTTCGCAAAAAGAAGATTCTTGGAATGAAAATATAGCAGCATCACTGATTCGCCAACCTTTCCTTCGTCGGTACAGAAGAAAAATGGCAGAAGTGAGTAGCCTGGAGTGAGGTTTTCTTCAAGAAAAGGGAGACATGGCTTCAACGAGCGTTCCAATGAAATGATGGTTGCTTCGTCCAGTCCAACTTCGAGGCCACTTTACCATTGCTGGTAAAGGTGTGGGTTTTGTGATATGATGGGTCATGACGGCCACACCGGGGTGACCGGTGAGTTTTGACTGTAGCACCTCGCTGTGATTTGGTGGATGGCACACGGGCCCGGATGCTTTGATGTCCCGCATGTAGATAGAGCGGCTAGTCATATAGGAGTGGTCAATATTGCGCACCGCGACCAAGGCGGAGAGGAAAATGAGAGAACTACGTTATTAATGCATGAGTTTAATTAGGGTAGTTTTGTAAAGTACGAGATACATTCCTCCAATCGCAAAATGCCTTGGTTGATGAGATTTGAGATTTGAGCCCTATAAACCGGAAGGGAGATTTGAGATTTGAGATACTGCACGCGGTGTAGTCTAGTCACTTGTTGGAATCTCTAGAAAGACTTATACCGCATGATTATTTGCTTCTTCTTACTACTACGTACTACTTCGCCGACATGTGGGACAGCCAGCAGCATCCGGGTCAACGTAATACGTGTCATGCACCAGATTATAGTGCGGAACGGAAGGGGGGCATCACCCTGGTCGTACCGCCTGGCCCTATTTGGATACTCTAACTCAGTTAAAGGTTAGAGTTAGATTCTAATCCTGAACTAACCATGAAGTAACTCTAGCGAAAGAGGTGTTTGGATGATAGGGTTAGATGGAGCGCGGATACGGCGAGGTGCCTTCATGGGCGGTGCGAGAGGGAGGGAGGGAGAGGACGAGAAGCTTCGAGGAAGTGGGAGGGATCTGCTGCGGGGAGAGCGAGAGAAAAATGTGTTTTTTAGTGTCCCGAGAAGAACTAACCCAAATAAGCACCTCTTGGGTGGGTTAGATTTTTTTGGGTTAGTTGAGTTCAAACTAACCCAAACTAACTCTAACACATGGATCCAAACATCAACCCAAACTAACCCTCCTGTTTGGATATTTTTGGGTTAGTTGAGTTCAAACTAACCCAAACTAACTCTAACACAAGGATCCAAATAGTAACGCACCGTCAAATCACACAGCCTGACCTTTCCAGCAGTAAGTAAGTTGAATCCGCTACTCCCTCACCCTCCTCGCCTCTCTGTCAAACCGCCTACGCAAAAACTGCCGCGCATACTACCCGGGAAAAGCCCCGCCCTCAACTTTTAACTACGCAAAAATAGTTCGAGCTTGTTCGTTCTATATAAATACTAGTACTGTATGTTTATTCACCCGTGGGGTTGTTCAATGAATGGAGGGCCCGGGAGCACAAGTGAACAATACTACTACTAGTAGTAGTAAGCAGGAGTCATACAGGTAGTCACCTTAAATAGATAGTTTCTTTTCTTTAATGCCACGTACACAAATTGAAACGCTTGTTGTGGAGAGAAAAAGATAATCACTCCACTATATATGTATGCAGGGGCCTGAGCGCTTGCTTTACTAGGGTTGCTCTCTTCATTCTCTCATCCTCTCCAGATATAAACAAGACAGCGGTAGCGACATTTTCTCTCTGCTCACCGCTGGTCACAGATCCGGCCGGATCCCTTCGGCTGGTGTGTGTAGAGGACTAGGTGCATCGTTCACGCGGTCATCGCGGCGAGGGAGGAAACCCACAGCTGCCGGAGGGGCCCGATCTGAAAGTGCGTTATATCAACTAGAGGGGGGTGAATAGGCGATTTTTATGAATTCTTCACTGAGGAATTTTCGGGTGAGGAAATTCCCTAGCGAAGAACTACTTGCAGCGGAATTAGTACTCAGAAGTAAACATAACAGAACACAAGCATGGTCATCATGATGAAATGAAGACAAGCACAGAGTACAGAAAGCGTAATCACAGGATAACATAGGATGAAGACAAACAGACTGAAGAAATTGAACTAAGGAAATTGAGAAAGTCTTCAGTCAAAGTCGTCAAACACAGATATGAACAAGTGCACAACACAGTTATGAGGAAATGAAAGAGTTGAGGAAATAGAACCAGTAGGCTTGGTGAAGACAATGATTTGGTAGACCAGTTCCAACTGCTGTCTCAGTTGTACATCTGGTTGGAGCGGCTAGGTATTTAAACCTGAGGACACACAGTCCCGGACACACTGTCCTCACCGTATTCTCCTTGAACTAAGGTCACACATACCTCGTCCAATCACTCGTGGTAAGTCTTCAGGTGACTTCCGAACCTTCACAAACTCGGTCACTCGGCGATCCACAATTCCTCTTGGATGCTCTAGACCATGATGCCTAACCGTCTGGAAGAAGCACAGTCTTCAAAGGTAACAAGCATCGGATCCACGCATGATCAATCTCTTCAGTGATGCTCAATCACTTTGGGTTTCTCGGTGTTTGTGTTTGGGTTTTCCTCACTCGATGATTTTCACTCAAAGTCCTCGGAGGATGGGATGCTCTCAAATGACAAGTGTCAGTTTCTCTCGGAGCAGCCAACCAGCTAGTGGTTGTAGGGGGCGGCTATTTATAGCCTAGGGAGCAGCCCGACATGATAAGACATAAATGCCCTTCAATGATATGACCGTTAGGTGGGTAGATATTTTGGGACAGCTAGCGCGTAGCACAACAATGGTCGGAAATTTGAGGCTCAAATTCCTCAGGGCTATCATGTTCCTCACTGTGTAGGCAATCCGCACTGGTGAATTCCTAACTCCTCAGTCAGAACAAATTCCTCAGAGACCAGAAGAACTTCATCTCTGTCACTGAAGAATATGACCGAACTGTATGAGATTTCCAATGGCTTCACTCGAAGGGATTGGTAGGTGTAGGATTTTGAGTTGAGCATCACATGGAAATTTTTCCTTAGTATTTCCTCGACCCCCTTTAACAGTACGGTGTTTCTTATGACTCAAGAAAGAGAAAATGAAACTACGAAAACAAAAGTCTTGACGCTTCATGTTCCTCAAATGAATACCAAGTCTTCAAGGTCACACCAATTTCTTCACTTTCAAAGTCTTCAGAAAGTCTTCAGAAATCGAAAGTCTTCAGTCGAAGAACTTCATTTTTAGGGGTCGACTTTTCTGTAAATTTCAAACTCCTCATAGACTTATAGACCTGTGTACACTCATAAACACATTAGTCCCTTAACCTATAAGTCTTCAATACACCAAAATCACTAAGGGGCACTAGATGCACTTACAATCTCCCCTTTTTTGGTGATTGATGACAATATAGGTTAAGTTTTCAACGGGGATAAACATATGAGGTGTAAATACTGATATTGAGGAATTTGATTGCAAGATATAGTAGAACTCCCCCTGTAGATGTGCATAGTGAGGAATTTGCTTTTGAAGCAATGCACACTTGAAGAGTTGAATCATGGAGATTTCCCCCTATATCTTGTAATTCATACACGCATTTGACATAATATATGAAGAATTTGAAATGTATGATGAAATATGGTGACTGATTTAATTCAGCATGCATGCATAAACATTAATGAGGAATAAGCATGTAGAAAATCACAGCAAAAGTATCAGGCCACCGTAGAGTTTAAGTTTACAACTCGATCCAGCAAAGTCATCAGAAGAATGAGAGTTGTAACTTAGCAAAAAATGCCCATATAAGATAGACCCGCTTGAAGACAAACTCAAATTTCTCCCCCTTTGTCATCGAATGACCAAAGGGATCGAAAATGAGGACTAACGCCCCTGAAGAATATCAAGTTGATGAAGGAGCGCCAGCGTTGTTGGGGTCGTTTGTCATAGTAGGGCCTGCCGCAGTGTCGCCCAAGTCTTCATGCTCATCGGTGTCGCGCGATGAAGAATATGAGGTGGCCACCAAGGAAGGAACCTTGACCTTCTTGTATTTCTTCGGTGGAGGTGCAGACCAGTCAAAGTCCTCCTTGAGACCCATTTGCTTCAGATCTTCTTCACCATATACATGTGACAGAATAGCCTAGGTGCGATTGAAGACTTCATGGAGGTAGTAATGGTTTTTCTTCACTACATTATATGTAGCAGTCATGTTGTGAAGAATTGAACCAAACTGACGCTTAACCCATTTACGGTTTCGATCCACCTTCTGGTGAAGACTTAGCAGAAGTTCACGGTCAGTCATCACACGAGGAGCAGTAGCTTGAGGATTTGGCTTGGAGGCATGGGCAGCAGAATCATGAGTGGCAGAGTCATCATTGGTGGAATAAGATGCAGCCTTGCGAAATTGACCATCCAATGGACGAATGCCTTCATCTATAACAGCTGGTGCCTTGCCCTTTTCGTCAGCTGAGAAATAGGTCCACTTGAGGACTTCAATCGGGGGCAAGTAGCTGAGGTGATTTTGAAAATCAGCTTTGTTGTTGAGTGAAGACCTTGTCCTGAGAAATCTCATAATCCAAGGTGCATAAGGCTTCAGCTCAAACGGAGAAAGTGCAACATTTTCCAGAGTCCTCATCAAGAAATCATGATAGTTGACGGGTATGCCATGAATGATGTTGAATACCAGATTCTTCATGATGCCAACAATTTCCTCATCAGATGAGTCGTGGCCTTTGATTGGACTCATGGTCTTCGTCAGAATGCGATAGACTGTCCTTGGTACATACTGCAATTCCTTCATGAGGAATTTTGTCCTTGAGGCTTGACCGGGTTTCAATGGCTTCATCAGCACTTGCATATAGTGATATGTAAGCTCAGGCTCTTGGTACATGCAACGAGCTCCTTCAGGTGGAGGACTGATGGGCAGGGCATGAAGCAATTCAGAGGCTGGTGCCTTATAGTGAGTATTTTCGGTCATCCAGTCCAAAACCCAGGAGTTCACATCGCCAGCATCTCCTGTGATGTGCAAAGTTGCGTAGAATTGAAGAATGAGCTCTTCATTCCAATCAACTATGTCTGTGCAAAAGTTGAGGAGGCCTGTGTCATGAAGCACACTGAGGACAGGTGAGAAGCACGGTAGTGATTCCATGTCCACATGAGGAATATGCTCGTGGTCGAAGACTTTGTCCTTGTTGAAGAGCAGTGAAGAATAGAAGTTGGCCTGGCTGGCGGTCCAGAAGCGCTTCCTTCTAAGACGAGCAGAATCGTAGGGATTGTAGTCAGTGAAGAACACGTGCTCGCCAAAGAAATCATCAGCCTTGAATTTCTGCTTCTTTGAGAATGGATCCTTTGGCTTGGGCTGAGGAGTGTCAGTCAATTGCATTATCACCTCAGTAATTGCAATCTCAGGTTCTTCAGGCTGAGGAATTTCAGCTTCTACTCCAGTGACAGCCTGGGTCTTCAATTCTTCATATAAATTTTCTTCAGCACTAGTGGCTGGAATTTCTTCATGGACAGACGGTGTGGCATGAGGTTCATCAGATCCCATTTGAACTGTAGTTGCTGGGGACTGAGGAATTTGTTGCAATGGTGTGAAGAGTGGAGAGTTGGGGTGCTGACTTTCCCAGAAGTCATCATTCAGCATAGGTGTGGTACAGCCAATGTCCACATCTTCATCTTCCATTTCTTCAACGCCAGCCTCTTCAGCAGTAAACTGAGGCATAGGCGAGGAAACAGCTGGAGTTGAAGGGATTTCATCCACTTCAATTTCTTCATCCATCTGCTCTGACATAGCACCAGAAGGATTTTCTTCATCAGATCCACTAGGGATCACATATTCTTCATCAAAAGGGACGATTTCCTTGGATGGCATGGTGGAAACAGGAACATCATCAATTGGATTCGCAAACGAGCTGGTCAAAGACTTCATCTTCTTCGGAGCTGAAGAATCTGATGAAGTTGATGCCTTCCTTTTCTTCACTGCTGCACGCTCTGCAACCTTGGTCTTCTTTGCATCTGATGCAGATGGAAGAATTGGAGTTGGGGTAGGCGTAGGAGGAGCAGAGGAATTTGGTTGATTTTCTTCAGGCACAACTGATGCAGTTGCCCTGACCTCTCCATTTTCTTCAGGCGCACCACTAGTGGATGCCCTGGCAATTTCATCAGTAGCTGGAATGCAGTCATCAGCCCTGGAACTCACATTTTCTTCAGCAGCCTGAATGTCATAAGCGGTGCTGGCATGTTTTTCAGTTGGCTGAGTAGATGCTTCAGCCTGAGGATTTTCTTGTTCCGTTGGAGCTGCAACATTGGAAGTGAATTTCTCAGTCGGTTTTACAAACCTAACCTTGACTCCTTGCCAATCAGCATAGTAAGCATTGAAATCATCGCTGAGGACTTTGATTTCAGACTGGATCTTCACAAGTTCGTCAGTTGTCATAGAGACAACATTGTTCTTCAGGAATTTCTCCTTCCTGTACTGCGCTTTCTTGATCTTCCTGGCCTTCTCAAATTTCCATTTCTCTTCTTGGATGAAGGCAGTCAGCATATGACTTTGGCCAGGAGTCAACTTGAAATCAGGCATAGGAGTGTTTGGGTCCTTGTGCCAGAGATCAATGTAGTCGAGGATCAACTTTGGATCCAAAAGCAGAGGCACATTTGTGCCCTTGGCTCTAGCGGCCCTGACTTGCCTATCTCTGATGATTTCAGCAAGTTCTTCATCATCAGCTTCGTCTTCTTCAGACGGCACTTGAAAGGCGACCTGCTTCTTGTGAGGACTTGGGAGAGAACCTCGTCCAGCAGTGGTCTTTGTCTTCAGCAGAGAGGGGCCAGTTGAAGAATTCGGTGCAGCTAAGGAACTAGCAGAAGCTCCGGAGGCAATAGAGATGCCTGTAGTCCTTTGGCACGTGGCAAGATGCACAGGTGCTGAGGACTTGGTCAGAGCAGCTGAGGAGTTTGGAGGAGCAGCGTGAGGAATTTGCCGTGAGGGCTTTGAGGATTCTGGCCGTGAGGGCATAGCTGAGGAACTTGGCCTTGAGGACATTGATAGCGAAGCACTTGGCTTGTGCGCAAGCTTCTTTGACATGGCCTTCTTAGGCTTGACAGAGGCCTCAGCGGCAGAAGCAACAGCGGAGTCTTCGTTGAATTTCCTCATTGCTTCTCTGGCATGTCTAGCCAGCTTGGCCTGGCGCTTGGCCCATTCATCAGGATAATCCTCACCACGCTTGAGGCTGGTGAGATCAACTATTTGGCCAGGTGCCAATGGAGGTCTTGGGCATGGAGGATTGAGTGCGAATTTCTTCATGTATTTGGGAGTAATATATCTATACTCCCTCCAGTCTCTTGCCCATCTCCTCTCTATCCTCTGTATGCGCACCTTGCGCTGATTCTTGTCCTCCTTACCAAACTTGGCCTCATCAGGAGTGCAATAGTCTTTGTATATATCATCAGGGATCTCAAAGGCAGTGTTGACTTTAGGTCTCTTTCCTCCTTTTTGTGGCTTCTTACCGTCAGCCATTTTCTTCAGTTGAGGAATTTGAACAATTGAAGTCTCTGAAGAAGTATGCAACTTTTCTTCGAGGTACGCTGCAAATGAGTTAAGTTGATGAGAACCTAGTGATTCAGCAGCGGACATGAGTACCTGTGAACAGAGTATAGTTGCGAGGAATTTGGAGAGGTCATATGCGTTCTCAGAAGGTTTTGTAAAAAGAACAAGTTTGAGGAATTTAACCAGATGAGTCTTGAAGAATTCCACTAAGCGTTCTTTGTCTTAGGTTCCAGAGTTGTATAGATCGAAGATCCACACAATTGAGGAATCTTGAAGAAAAATTATTGCTTAGAGAAACAAATCAAGAACAGATGACATGTAAGGTGTTTAGTGTGTGAGGATTTGAAGAAAAATACCTTTGAAGATTTTGTAGAAAACATTTGAATCAAAGAGGGCGTAAAAGTAACTTTTAATTACCCTGGACGAAGAACACGACGAACTGGGATGTGGAGATGTGAAGTTCGTCAGTGCAGATCTTCCACGCCCTGACTTGGCGGAGGAAGACAGCTATGGCGGTGGCGGAGTGAAGAAATCTGCGGCCGGCGCGAGTACGACGGCGACGAGGTTGAGGCAGTGAAGCTCTTCCTCACCGGCGATGATGAAGTAGCGGCGGCGCTAGGGTTTGAGAAGCTCGAGCGGGAGAGAGAGGTCGAGCGAAGTAAAGGAAGTGAGGAGGGGGAGGGGGTATTTATAGCCACGGTGAAAAACTGTTCGCCCGAAGATTTTGGACGAACGTGCCCCCAACCCTTCTCATTCGCTTGACATGTGTCACCCACGTACTGAGAAGTGGAGATCGTGTTAGATCGTGGGTGAATAGATAAGTATTTCGTGGGATGCGGAATGGTTTGAGCGGCAAAGCCGAAAATTTGTATAAGATAAGTTAAAAGTTCCGTTCGCAAATTCTTCAGCTGACAAGGACACAGTGAAGATTTTGAACGAGTGTCAAATAGAACGCACATGAAGAATATGTGAATAGATTGGGTTGAGTATAGCATAGAGGGGGAAGGGTCCGATCACATTCACTTAGCAGAAAAAGCAACTTGAAGAATTAGCCCTAAGTGAATGCTGTAGAGGACATAAACTCACATATATATATATATATATATATATATATATATAACCAATGAAGAAAAATGACGGAAACAGTGAAGACAATGCAAAGTTGAAGAACATGAACAACTGAGGAATTTCAACACTGAGGAAAAACTCAAATTGAAGATTTTCAACTTTTGGTGGTGGCGTGACCCACCATATAAGAATGATGATTTCAGAAACCGCGTACAATTGTCGTAGAGTTCTGAGAATCAAATTCTTCGTTAATTTCTTCACACTTAGAGTGTTAGTCTTCATTGATTGAAGAAAAAGGTTTCTTCATGTGTTGCACATCTAAGTCATCAATTTTGCATAAGTGTTAGGATGAGTGTTCTTTTCAGAGAACATTCGAAGATTCTAAGATATTTAGCTCACACTGCAACTTGCTAAATCTCTTCTCATCCAAGGGCTTTGTGAAGATATCGGCTAGCTGTTCTTCAGTCTTCACATGCTCAATAGAAATGTCGCCCTTCAACACATGATCACGAAGAAAATGATGACGAATCTGAATGTGCTTTGTCTTCGAGTGCTGAACTAGGTTGTGAGCAATCTTGATGGCACTCTCGTTGTCACAGAAGAGAGGCACATTCTTCAGGTTGACGCCGTAGTCCTTGAGAGTTTGCTTCATCCACAGCAATTGAGCACGACAAGAACTAGCAGCAATGTACTCAGCTTCAGAAGTAGACAGTGATACGCAGTTCTGTTTCTTCAAGGACCAACAGACCAAAGGTCATCCGAGGAAATGACATGTACCAGATGTTGACTTGCGGTCCACACGATCATCAGCATGGTCAGAGTCAGAATATCCAATGAGATCAAAAGCCGAGCCCTTGGGGTACCATAATCCAAATGTTGGTGTGTGAGCTAGATATCGAAGAATATGCTTCACAGCCTTATGGTGTGATTCCTTCGGTGTGGCTTGAAATCGGGCACACATGCAAACACTAAGCATTATATCTGGCCTAGATGCACATAAGTACAATAAAGAACCAATCATGTAGTGGTATACCTTATGATCGAAGTCAATACCATTTTCATCAGTGCACAGATGGCCATTTGTGGGCATAGGAATTTTGACGGCTTTGCAATCTTGCATGCCGAATTTCCTCAGTACATCCTTGAGGTATTTCTCCTGAGATATGAATATGCCATTGCGCTGTTGACGAATTTGAAGACCTAAGAAGAATTTCAACTCTCCCATCATAGACATTTGATATTCTTCAATCATCATATAGGCAAATTCATCACTATAACGTTGGTCAGTACAGCCAAAGATAATATCATCAACATATATTTGGCACACAAACAGTTCACCATCATAAGATTTAGTGAAAAGAGTAGGGTCGAGTGAACTGGGTTTGAAGCCTTTCTTCATGAGGAATTCCTTCAAAGTATCATACCACGCCTGAGGGGCCTGCTTGAGGCCATAGAGGGCCTTATTGAGTCTGAAGACTTTGTCAGGATTTTTTGGATCTTCAAAACCTGGGGGTTGAGCAACATATACTTCTTCCTCAAGCTTACCATTGAGGAATGCACTTTTCACATCCATTTGATATAAAGTGATATCATGATGGTTAGCATAAGCAAGTAATATGCGAATAGCCTCAAGTCTAGCAACAGGTGCAAAAGTTTCATCGAAATCAATTCCTTCAACCTGTGTGTAGCCTTGAGCTACAAGCCGTGCCTTATTCCTCACCACAAGGCCATTTTCATCTTGATTGTTGCAGTAGATCCACTTTGTGCCAATAATATTGTGCTTGCGAGGATCTGGACGTTTAACCAGCTCCCAGACGTTGTTGAGCTCGAACTGATGTAATTCTTCTTGCATGGCCTGAATCCACTCAGGCTCCAGAAATGCTTCATCTACCTTAGTGGGCTCTGTGATAGAGACAAAAGCATAGTGCCCACAAAAGTTAGATAAATGTGAAGCTTTTGAGCGTGTGAGAGGACCTGGTGCTTCAATGTCATCGATGATCTTTTCAACTTGCACTTCTTTTGCAACGCGAGGATGAGCTGGTTGTCGTCGAGGAATTTGATCAGCATTTTCTTCAGCACCATTTTCTTCAGGTGCATTAGATCGGCGTTCTTGACGTTCTGGAATGAATTCTTCAGCAGATTCTTCAGTCGGAATGACATCCTCAGTACCCTTGAACTTGATAGTTTCCTCAGGTGCTGGTTCATCTATCACAGAAGGTAGGTGCTCTCTTTGCGAGACATTAGTTTCATCGAACCGCACATCTACAGTTTCAACAACCTTGTGAAGAACTTTGTTGAAGACTCTGTAGGTGTGCGAGTCCTTTCTGTAACCAAGCATAAAACCTTCATGTGCTTTCGGTGCAAATTTAGAGTTGTGATGAGGATCTCTAATCCAACATTTAGCACCGAAGACTTTGAAATAACTCACATTGGGTTTCTTGTCAGTGAGGAGTTCATAGGCAGTCTTCTTGAAGAATTTGTGAAGATATACCCTGTTGATGATGTGGCACGCGGTATAAATTGCCTCAATCCAGAAGTGACGAGGTGTCTTGTACTCATCAAGCATAGTGCGAGCCATCTCAACAAGAGTTCTGTTCTAGCGCTCCACGACGCCATTCTACTGAGGAGTATAAGGAGCAGATAACTCATGAGTAATACCAAGTTCATCAAGATAGTCATCAAGACCAGAATTCTTGAACTCAGTTCCATTGTCACTTCTGATGTGCTTGATCTTCACACCAAAGTTGGTTGAAGCCCTCGAGGAAAATCGTTTGAAGACTTCCTACACTTCATGTTTGTAAGTAACAATGTGTACCCATGTGTATCGAGAGTAATCATCAACAATTACAAAGCCATAGAGAGATGCGTCATTTGTGACTGCTGAGTAATGAATAGGACCAAAGAGGTCCATGTGAAGCAATTCGAATGGTCGAGTAGTGGTCATGATAGTCTTCGCTGGATGCTTAGCCTTTGTCATCTTCCCAGCTTCACAGGCTCCACACAAGTGATCCTTGAGGAATTTGACATTTTCAATGCCAATGACATGCTTCTTCTTCGCAAGCGTGTGCAAATTCCTCATGCCTGCATGACCAAGTCGTCGATGCCATAGCCAGCCTTCTGAAGCTTTTGCAAGTAGGCACACGGCTGGTTGCGGTCCTGCAGAGAAATCAACAATATACAGGTCTCCTCTCCTAAAGCCTTTGAAGAATTTGGAATTGTCAGCTCCCATAACCACAACACAACGATACTTGCCAAAGACAACAACCATATTAAGATCACAAAGCATTGAGACAGACATGAGGTTGTATCCTAAGGACTCGACAAGCATGACTTTGTCCATGTGTCGATCCTTTGTGATCGCAACCTTACCTAGACCCAATACCTGACTTTTGCCTTTGTCAGCGAAGATGATATGATTTAGATGAGATGGAGATAAGGGAGCATCCATCACTAGATTCTTGTCACCAGTCATGTGATTTGTACATCCACTATCGAGGACCCACTCAGTGGCTTTGGGTTGATCATCCTGCAGATGAATTTGTGCAGCTTACGAACTCATATACTTCATCAGCGAAGAATATGACATTAATTCATCAGATCAATTTCATCAAGTAATAGAACAGATAAAGCAGTATGAGGACGTGAGAAATGAAAGTTCATTTCTTCATGATTAGCCTGCATCCTTTCAGGCGTTTTTCAGGTCTCCAGCAAATTCTTCAGACGTTCACGCATGTCTGGAGACCTGACCCTGCAGAAGAGAATAGTTCTTTTTCTTCACCACCCACATCTGAAGGGGTGGCAAAGAGTTCATCACTCTGCGAGCTCCATACGAGAAAGGTGGCATAGAAGCCAATCCATTTCGTTTCACATAAGAGGAGTTTGGGTAAGCATATGAATAAGCAGAGAAATTCTTCGAGGACTTATGAACATAATGATTAGAAGAATAATGCTCATATTCATAGCCCTTAGCTCTTCCCTGCGAGACAGAGGTGTTAGCACGATGATAATCATATGAGGACTTTGATCCTTTTGAGGAATATGATCCACGTGAGGAATCCGGTCCGTATGAGGACTTGGATCCATATGAAGAATTTGGTCCGTATGAAGAATTTGATCTGGAGTTCCTATTCTTCACAGGTGGTGTCAAGAGGACATTCACCTGAAGACTTTCAAGGCACCTTTTGGGAACCCAGATTTTCTTCATAGGGGAACCATTCCTGCAGTTAGTGCCAACATATCTAGCAAATACTTCACCATTCTAATTTTTGAACAGTTTATAGTTGGAGTCAAATGACTCATCAGAAGAATGAGAAGATTCACAAGTAAAGCCAGATAGATTAGATGGATCAACTGGAGGTCCCTTTGCAGCAACCCATGAGGTTTTGGGGTACTGCTCAGGCTTCCAATGTGTACCATCAGCATTGAATTTCCTCTCAAAGGCAATACCCTCTTTCCTAGGGTTCCTGTTGAGGATCTGCTTTTTAAGCACATCACAAAGAGTCTGATGCCCTTTGAGGCTTTTGTACATGCCTGTCATGTACAATTCCTTTAGCCCTGTATCGTCAGTGATACTAGCAATGTCCTCAGATGAGGAATTAGTGATAGCAGAGATAGGTGAAGAATTTGTAACATTAGAAGCATTTGAACATTCAGGTGAAGAATTAGCAGATTCACGTGCAATGCATTTCAAACATGGAGGAACAAATTCTTTCTGAGCAGCGCTGATTTGTTGAGCAAGTAATGAATCGCGCTCCTTCTGAAGATCTTCATAACTCACTCTTAGCTTCTCAAGATCTTGCTTTCTTTGAAGAAATTCATAAGAAAGCTTCTCATGATCAGACAAGAGAGTGTTATGATGACCTTGAAGATTGTCAAACCTAGTCTGAAGTCTCTGAAGATTTTAAGTCAAGGTTTTAGTGCGATCCATTTCTTCACCCAACATATCATCACTTTTGTCTAGCATGTTTTGAACCTTTTCAAAAGCCCTTTGTTGTTTCACAGCAATCTTAGCAAGTTTAGAGTAGCTGGGCTTGAGGTTTTTATCAGATTCATTCTCACTAGATTCAGAGGAGGTATATTTGAGTACCTTGGCACCCTTTGCCATGAAGCAATAGGTGGGAGCGTAGTCATCATTGCCTTCATCAGCCTTGTTGGTGAAGCCATTTTCTTCAGAGTTGAAGATAGACTTGCTGACGAATGCAGTAGCGAGAGCTAGACTCGCTACTCCAGACTCGGACTCCTTAGATGCCTCCTCTTCCTCATGTTCCTCAGATTCAGCTTCAGAGTCCATTTCCTTGCCAATGAATGCCCGAGCCTTCTTGGAGCTGCTCTTCTTGTGAGATGAAGACTTTGAGGATTTTGATGATGAAGATTTTGAGGATTTCTTCTTTTTCTTCGCATCATCAGAACTGTAATCCTTTTATTTCTTCTTCTTTGATTCCTTTTCCCACTGAGGACAATCTTGAATGTAGTGTCCAGGTTTCTTGCATTTGTGACAAAGCCTCTTCTTGTAGTCACTGGATGAGGAATCATTGCTCCTTGAGGGTCTTCCAAAGCGACCACGTCTTGAGAACTTCTGGAATTTCTTCACGAGCAATGCTAGTTCATGGCTTAGTTCTTCAGGATCACCAAGGCTGCTGCCAGAGTCTTCATCTTCAGACTCAGAAACTGCCTTGGCCTTCAGTGCACGTGATCTGCCATAGCTCGAACCATAGAGATCTCTCTTTTCAGCAAGCTGGAACTCATGAGTATTTAGCCTCTCGAGGATATCAGCAGGATCAAGTGACTTGTAATCAGCACGTTCTTGTATCATCAATGCCAGAGTATCAAATGAGGAATCATGCGATCTCAACAATTTCTTCACCACCTCATGGTCGGTGATGTCAGTGGCACCAAGCGCTTGAAGCTCATTTGAGATGTCAGTGAGGCGATCGAAGGTTTGTTGAACATTTTCATTGTCGAGTCTTTTGAAGCGGTTGAAGAGATTGCGAGGAACATCAACTCGAGAGTCACGCTGTGTTGAGACTCCTTCATTGACTTTGGACAGCCTATCCCAGATAAGCTTAGCAGTTTCCAAAGCACTCACTCTTCCATACTGTCCTTTGCTCAGATGGCCACAAATGATATTCTTCGCTTGAGAATCGAGTTGCTTGAATCTCTTCACATCAGCAGCATTCAAAGAAGGTGTGACTAAGGGAACACCATTTTCCACAGCATACCAGAGATCGTTATCAATTTCCTGAAGATGCATTCGCATCTTATTCTTCCAGTAGGGGTAGTCCGTCCCATCGAAGGTAGGACACCCAGCAGAGACCTTGATCATACCTGCGGTCGACATAACTAAAACTCCTGGCGGTTAAACCAAAATCACACAGAACAAGGGAGTACCTTGCTGTGATACCAATTGAAAGTGCGTTATATCGACTAGAGGGGGGTGAATAGGCCATTTTTATGAATTCTTCACTGAGGAATTTTCGGGTGAGGAAATTCCCTAGCGAAGAACTACTTGCAGCGGAATAAGTACTCAGAAGTAAACATAATAGAACACAAGCATGGTCATCATGATGAAATGAAGACAAGCACAGAGTACAGAAAGCGTGATCACAGGATAACACATGATGAAGACAAACAGACTGAAGAAATTGAACTGAGGAAATTGAGAAAGTCTTCAGTCAAAGTCTTCAAACACAGATATGAACAAGCGCACAACACAGTTATGAGGAAATGAAAGAGTTGAGGAAATAGTACCAGTAGGCTTGGTGAAGATAATGATTTGGTAGACCAGTTCCAACTGCTGTCTCAGTTGTACATCTGGTTGGAGCGGCTAGGTATTTAAACCTGAGGACACATAGTCCCGGGCACACAGTCCTCACCGTATTCTCCTTGAACTAAGGTCACACAGACCTCATCCAATCACTCATGGTAAGTCTTCAGGTGACTTCTGAACCTTCACAAACTCGGTCACTCGGCGATCCACAATTCCTGTTGGATGCTCTAGACCATGACGCCTAACCGTCTGGAAGAAGCATAATATTCAAAGGTAACAAGCGTCGGATCCACGCAGGATCAATCTCTTCAGTCATGCTCAATCACTTTGGGTTTGTAGGTGTTTGTGTTTGGGTTTTCCTCACTCGATGATTTTCACTCAAAGTCCTCGGAGGATGGGATGCTCTCAAATGACAAGTGTCAGTTTCTTTCGGAGCAGCCAACCAGCTAGTGGTTGTAGGGGGCAGCTATTTATAGCCTAGGGAGCAGCCCGACATGATAAGACATAAATGCCCTTCAATGATATGACCGTTAGGTGGGTAGATATTTTGGGACAGCTGGCGCGTAGCACAGCAACGGTCGGAAATTTGAGGCTCAAATTCCTCAGGGCTATCATGTTCCTCACTGTGTAGGCAATCCGCACTTGCGAATTCCTAAGTCCCCAGTCAGAACAAATTCCTCAGAGACCAGAAGAACTTCGTCTCTGTCACTGAAGAATATGACTGAACTGTATGAGATTTCCAATGGCTTCACTCGAAGGGATTGGTAGGTGTAGGATTTTGAGTTGAGCATCACATGGAAATTTTTCCTTAGTCTTTCCTCGACCCCCTTTAACAGTATGGTGTTTCCTATGACTCAAGAAAGAGAAGATGAAACTACGAAAACAAAAGTCTTCACGCTTCATGTTCCTCAAATGAATACCAAGTCTTCAAGGTCACACCAATTTCATCACTTTCAAAGTCTTCAGAAATCCAAAGTCTTCAGTCGAAGAACTTCATTTTTAGGGGTCAACTTTTTCTGTAAATATCAAACTCCTCATAGACTTATAGACCTGTGTACACTTATAAACACATTAGTCCCTTAACCTATAAGTATTCAATACACCAAAATCACTAAGGGGCACTAGATGCACTTACACGATCCTCTGCCCGTGCCGTTCTCTCTGACACAGCGCCGGCTCGGGATGTCCTTCGACCCTTCTTCCTCCCTGTCGTATTGTCCGCAGATCCGACCTGCCGCTGCCGACATCCTGACGAGCCTCAGGTATAAGTTTTTCGAAAGCGGCCTGGCTCTACTGCCCCAGCGCCCCACGTGTCTGCATGTGCATCTTTTTCTACTCCCATCAGCTCTTCCAAAGCCACCTAAATTTTTAGTATTATTAGAGGTAAAGCTACTTCATGCATTCGAATCTAGGGCTTTGTTCAAACAACGAAGAAAGGGGGGAAAGTTGTGGCATGAATCTAGGACTTGATTCAAAGAGGAAATAATATGGTGAAAGTAGTAGAGACCGGATACCCGACCGTTCTCTTGGTTGAAAAGGGAAATAATGGGAAAACGCAGTACAAACTGGATAAGGAACATATCTATTATTGGTTGAAAAAAGGATAGAAAGTGGCGGCTGGTGGACAAGTCAACAGAGTATGTCCAGGATTAGATTTGTTGCCCTCACATAGTAAAAGGTCTCCAGGATTAGAATTGCTGCCCTCACATAGTAAAAGGTCTCAGGATTAGATTTGCTGTCCTCACATAGTAAAAGGTCTCCAGGAATAGATTTGCTGCCCTCACATAGTAAAAGGTCTCCAGGATTAGATTTGCTGCCCTCACATAGTACAAGGTCTCCAAGATTAGGTTTGCTGCCCTCACATAGTAAAAGGTCTCCAGGATTAGATTTGCTGCCCTCACATAGCATGAACAAACTCGGCATCACCACTTTATATCTCCTTGTAGGTACATTGTGCTGATGCGTCCACTGTCGCATGTCCTTATACCAACCTTTTGCTGTTGTTAATGTAAGGGCGCATGTAAAATGAAGCGATCACACTGTTACATTAGGGACATGGCTAACCAGTGTTATTATTAATCTAATGCCTCCAGTGATAAGATGCAATTAAACTGTGTTACAAATGGCACTCCTTCTGTTTTCCCCAGTATGATAAGTAAGTTGCTCCTTTACGCTGCTGAGTGTCCTGGTGTCCCCACGGTCCCATGCCCTTAAATCAACTCTCTAGTTGCTGTTGATTTACTGTATCTGGTAAACAAGCAATGCCACCATTAAAGTAATCCCATATTTGAGGAATCTCATTGTTGATCGTAATGCTTCTGGTAACATGAAGCATTGCTGACGTTTTAAAATTTCTACTGTCCTTGCGTGATTGCCATGAACATAATTAAGATGCTTCTTTTCATTTCGTATATGTTTCGTATATTCTTATTGACCAGCAACTGTTTATTTTCTATCTTTTTGTGCAGATAGGGATATCCATTTCACCTTGTTGCTATGGTGACCTTTTGGTGAACTGCACAAAACACTTTTGTTTGGAATGAATGTCTTGTGCAGTTCAACTAAAATGTCACGTGGGCAACATCTCTCAATTTTGGTGGAATTGCACAAAATGGTGATTGAACTTTCCAAAATCTCCGTCAAGTTCTGCTGGTAATCTCGTGCAACATTTTATTAGCCTTTGCAAGATGAGCCGTCACTGTCACCACAATGGCACTTTATTTTTGTGGAACTGCACAAAAGGATAAGAAAATTATAGATGCACCTTACATGAGCCGGACAGCCAACCTTAATGTTCCTCAATTTTAGTGGAACTACTAAAGAAGAACCTGCCAGCTCACGAGAGCAAGTACTTCTTGCTAGCTGAATGCAATCTTTGCTTCATTTCAGGTGAACTACGGAAAAAGGCGCATGAATTGAATCATGGAACTCCAGGCAGGCCTCATCCGAGTGGTGCTGCAGGTTGAGTAAAGGAGGCCATTATTAAAGTGAAATTATGCTCTCCTTGTTTGTGTTGTGCAAACAGGAATACTCAACTACAGATGTTGTGACGATCAAGAGCATTCGACAAGTTCTTCGTTGTATGACATGGCTAGCCAAGATGGATTTAATCCCGATATTCACTTTATCAAAAGGCTCTAATGGGTTGGTTCTGAATCTTGCAAGCTGGGAATCAATGAGATGTGTAGGCATCTTTGTTGTACTTATTATTTGAATCTTATTTGTTGGTTCTGAATCTTGCAAGCTGGGAATCAATGTGTGTAGGCATCTTTGTTGTACTTATTATTTAGATCTTATTTGTTGGTTCTGAATCTTGCAAGCTGGGAATCAATGAGATGTGTAGGCATCTTTGTTGTACTTATTATTTGGATATTATTTGTTGGTTCTGAATCTTGCAAGCTGGGAAACACGGCATGATGATGCAGAGGACAACAACCATAACAAACAGTTCAAACTTGGTAGTATTATCTTTGTGAAAGTGCAACAAATGTGCTGATCGTGTGCGTCCTGAGAATTATAATTCTAATTGTTGTGCATGTTGATACTGTGGCACTGATAGAACGAGCCAATGCATTGCTTGTTTTAAGTATAAATTTAAGTAAAGTGACCACTAACTCCTGTTATTACAGTACCAATACAGACCCGCTCGTGAACCGACGTGTGGCCGGAGTAGGTTTCTTAATGGAGGCGTTTGAATGCGCCGAGGGTGCATCTTCTGCCGGGCGTGCAGCGGACGAGGGAGGGGTAGTAACTGTTGTCACCTGTACACACTCAGTTTACTGTTGAATCCAGTTCCCCAAGAGCTGAAAAACGAACTGCTTTCGCCGCCTACACACTCGTTCACTTGAAGAGACTCCAATGGAGATCCGAGGGGTGAGCCTGCTGGATATGGACTTCAGCAAGGAGTTCCCCTTTGAGTTCGTCGTTCAGTCCTATGGCTGCACCAAGTTGAATGTGATGTAAACCAACGATCCGGACTCGGTGAAGCTCTGCCTCGCCGAGTTCAAGCAATACCTATAGGACAAGAAAGCACAAGGTTGCAGGACTAGACCTTGTGCCCGTCCATTCGTCTCCTGACAGGGACCAGCGCATCGCCGTCGCCCAGGTATGTGTGCGGGACGTGGTTCTCATCTACCACTTCTGTAGGGCCATCAGAGGTTCTGAAGCATTCGCCCGTTTCATCGGTAGCGCCGACTGCACCTTCGCTACGGTGGAGAGAAGGAAAACACGACGATTCGGCCATCTGGTGCAACAAGCTTGTCGACATCCAGAAGCAATACAAGATCATCAGCAACGGGCAGGAGAAGGACTCTGTGGTTGACCTCGCCAAGACCATCATCGACCCCTGATACGCCAACATGAAAGAAGACAACGATACCAAGGACCTGAACACGTGGGAGGTACCTCTGAATCTAGCCTACATAACCTACGCGCCCAAGGACGCATACGCATGCTACGACATGTCCAGGCAGATCTTGCACATGAGGGCGTGTCTGCTTCCCGTAACCGACGAGTACACGGGCAGCCGCAGCGTCATGATCAAGCGTGCTAGGAAGGTCTAGATGTTGTACTTTATCTATTTATAAGCACCTTTATCATCTGAGTGTTTCATGCATTAGCCTATGTGTCGTAATTATCTGTTTTGTCCGAAATATTTCTTTTAAGAACCCATTAACCTGTTTGCTTTTTTAGTGGCTATTTGCTTATGTATGTAACTAGTTCACTTGTCCGTTAAAAAAACTAGTTCACTCAGCTGCCGTGCTTTGAATCACCTTCCTCCCAACATATTCCCCTCCTCAGGTGGACCCAGCAGGTCTCGTACACAGACATATGGGACCAACCACCTATCCATTTGTATTTCTTTATTTTGTTCAATCTTTCGTCCTCTTCCTATACAGTGGCTGGCCATCATAGCCTATGGCGTTGGCCAGGACATCCCTCTACTACCACACATTGTCCGGCGGCGGCAGCTCCACCGGCCCACCCTGCACCCGAACAAGTCAACCCTCGTACTCCCCTCCGCCTGCGTCTTCCCGCGCTCCGGTTTGTTCGGTCCGAGGTCTCGACGTCGTCCTCCGCCTTGGTGCTCTAGCCGCGGCGCCGCCGTCTGTCGTTCCCATCATGGTCAGCAAAACAAGAGGAATCGGGAGACAACTGTTCGTCGAGTGGCTGACAGTCCCGGGCCCACCAGGTCTATGGCCTAGGTTTTGTTGTTTAACATGGACAGCCCACGACATGTTTCAACATTTTTTGGATCCAACAGGTATCAAGCAGCCTCTGGGCCTCCCAACCTAGCTTGTCTATAACATCAGCAACCCAAGTTATGTTTGTTTTTTCAAGACGACGCACAGCTCAGTTCTATTTTTCGTTTTCATTAATCCTATATCTGAATTTTCTCCCACTTTCTTTTTCGATGTAAACTGAGTTTTCTCCCAGTACTTTTCCCTAGAACCAACTCAACTGTCCCATGTCTAGCTAAAAAATAATAATACCCCACATACTATTAACTCATCAAATTTAAATGATATTTTATTTCGTAAGTTGAAAGTTCTTACAAAATAATAATAATAATTGTTTATATTAACTTGGCAAGTTAACTCCTAGTGATTGCGTACATAAGCTTGCAAAGATTTTACTGACCAATGCAGTAATAGACGTGCAATCATGTGTTTATGTTTTTATAACATTTCTCCGTCTAGCCCAACATGATATTTTCACCCAGCCCAGCAAGTCCGCCGATTTCGAGAAAAATGCAAATGGGCTTTAAATTATACCATATATATAAACGGGCTGCATAGATGCGACATCATTGTTTCACCCAGCCCACCAAATGGACTGGCTGACATGTGGGCCAGTAGGTCGAAGCCTAAGAAGGCGTTGGACTTACATCCAACGGCCGGCATTCTTCTTCAATCTCTCGTCTTCTTCCCCCAGCGCTGCCGGGACCGCCTGCTCCAGCCTCCGGCGTCCAGTGGCGTTGTTTTGCGCTCCTCAGCGAAACGCTACCCCGCCGAAGGCCAGCCATCCCTCCACTCCGCACCTCCTGTTATTCTTTGCCGAGTGTAGGCCCACCCCGCACCTGAACCAGTCAAGTTTCCCACTCCTCTCCGTCTGCGACTCCACTACCGTGTCTTCCCCATCTCTGGGTCGTTCCAGTCTGGGGCCTCGCCGTCGTCCACTGCCTCGGTGCGCTCGGTGCGGCGTGGTCAACATACGAGAGTCATCGGAAGAGGACTGTACATGGAAAGCCTGACGGCTGGGACCCACGAGGTCCATGGTCGCACGCAAGGAAAGTTCCTCCTTATTACGCACTATACGTGGACTGTACGTGGGAAGGGCTTCTGTATTTCACGAAAAAACGTTCCCCCTGCTGACAGATCAGACCCACCAGCTATATCTTCACACGCAAGGAAGTGCCTCCTTATTACGCACAAAAAAAGAATACCCCCTGCTAGCAGGGACCCACCATAGTGGGTGGCTGACTTGTGGGCCTACTAAGTTGACGGGGACGGAAGGCTTTTGTCAACTTAGTCAATATGAATGATTCTAGCTCCAGTGACCGTATGATGTCCATCCAACGGCCATAGTGCTTCTTCAACCTCTGGTCTTCTTGCTCCAGCCGCCCAAAGCAGCGCCGGTCGTGCCGCGTGCTCCTGCCACCCGTGGCTGGCTGTGATGCCGCGGAGGCCTCACCGCCCCTACTACTCCCACCGCTGGCCAGGGCATCCCTCTACTCACCCACACCCCCTGTTATTCTCCGGCGACGGCAGCCTCACGCCACAGCCGAACCAGTGAACCCTCGTACTCCTCTCCGCGTGGGCATCCACTACCACGTCTTCCCCGGCTCCGCATCGTCCCCTTCCTAGGCCTCGTCGTCGTCCACCGCCTTGGTGCTCTTGGCGCGGCGTGGTCAATGTGGTCAACGACCGAGTTCCATCGGAAGAGTACTGTACGTGGAGACGCTGACAGCTGGGTCCACGGCCACAGCCCAGTTTTTTTGTGATTTGCCAAGTAAGTCGCTTTGTCAGGCCTGTTGGGCTGCAAGCCTTTCAAGACGAGGAGATCTTCATTCGGCTGGCCGAGAAAATGCAGTAATGAGAAATGGGTTGTTCATTTTTAAAACAAATCAAACTAGCAATTAGTTTCAAATTTCTTTTTTTCATTTTGAGATTTTAAATTGCATTGATTTTTATGCGTGGACAATTTGTTGGATTTTATATTGATATACATTTATTTTTAAAATTAGTTTAAATGTGTCTCGAAATTTCGGGATTAAAAACAGTTCAGACTGCACTGAAATTTGCAAAATTTTGTATAATTTTTTAACCGTGGCCACAATATGGGCTGTAATGCTAACAAAAAGAATATGGGCTCCAAAAAACCTTAAGAATTAGCAAATGGGCTGTAAATTTTTAGAAATAATGGCAGATGGGATGTATGCTGTTTTCCACAGATTTGAGGCTTTCCTAAAGAAAGGTTGACGCACAAGCAGTGACTGTTGGATTTCCATCCAACAGCCGTCGTGCTTCTTCAATCTCTGCTCTTCCTGCTCGAGCCGCTCAAACAAGCGCCGGCGGGACTACCTGCTCCCTCCTCCCAACGGCCGGCTGTGCTGCCGGGCAGGCCTCACCGCCCCACCGTACTCCCATCGCTGGCCTAGCCATCCCTCTACTCACCTACACCTGCTGTTATTCTCCGGCGACGGCAGACGAACCAGTAAACCCTCGTACAGTCGTACTCCCCACCGCGTGGGAAACAACTGCCGAGTCTTCCCTGCCTCCGTGTCGTTCCCTTCCTAGGCCTCGCCGTCGTCCACCGCCCTGGTGCTCTCGGTGCGGCCTGGTCAACGTGGTCAACGACCGACATGCATCTGAAGTGGACTGTACGTGGAGAGGCTGACAGCTGGGTCCACGGCCGCACGCAAGGAAATGCCTCCTTATTACGCGCAAAATAATGATTCCTCCACCTGACATTTGGGACCCACCGAAAGGGCCTCTGTATTTCATGAAAAAAACGTTACCGCCGCTAACAGCTTTGACCCACCAGCTATATCTTCGCACACAAGGAAGTGCCTCCTTATTACGCACAAAAAAATGAATACTCCCCCTGCTAGCTGGGACCCAATATAGTGGCAGGCTAACTTATGGGCCTACTAATTTGACGGGGACGGAGGGCTTTCTCAACTTAGTCAATATGCACGATTCTAGCTCCAGTGACCGTACGATGTCCATCAAACGGCCGTAGTGCTTCTTCAACCTCTGGTCCTCTTGCTCCAGCCGCCCAAAGCAGCGCCGGTCGTGTCGCATGCTCCTACCTCCCGTGGCCGGCTGTGCTGCCGCGGAGGCCTCACCGCCCCCTACTATTCCCACCGCTGGCCTGGCCCTGCGGCGACGGCAGCCTCACACCGCAGCCGAACCAGTGAACCCTCGTACTCCTCACCGCACGGGCTTCCACTGCCGCATCTTCCCCGGCTCCGCGTTGTCCCCTTCCTAGGCCTCACCGTCGTCCACCGCCCTGGTGCTCTCGGCGCGGCGTGGCCAATGATACGTCTCCAACGTATCTATAATTTTTTATTGTTCCATGCTATTATATATTCTGTTTTGGATGTTTAATGGGCTTTATTATACATTTTTATATTATTTTTGGGACTAACCTATTAACCGGAGGCCCAGCCCAGATTGTTGTTTTTTTGCCTATTTCAGTGTTTCGCAGAAAAAGAATATCAAACGGAGTCCAAACGGAATGAAACCTTCGGGAATGTGATTTTTGGAACAAACGTGATCCAGAGGACTTGGAGTGGACATCAAGCAACCGACAAGGAAGCCACAAGTCAGGGGGCACCTACCCCCCTGGGCGCGCCCTCCACCCTCGTGGGCCCCTTGTGGCTCCATCGACCTACTTCTTCCTCCTATATATACCTACGTACCCCCAAACCATCGAGGAGCACCACGAAAACCTAATTCCACCGCCGCAACCTTCTGTACCCGTGAGATCCCATCTTGGGGCCTTCTCTGGCGTCCTGCCGGAGGGGGCATTGATCACGGAGGGCTTCTACATCAACACCATAGCCTCTCAGATGATGTGTGAGTAGTTTACCTCAGACCTTCGGGTCGATAGTTATTAGCTAGATGGCTTCTTCTCTCTCTTTGGATCTCAATACAAAGTTCTCCTCGATTCTCTTGGTGATCTATTTGATGTAACTCTTCTTTTGCGGTCTGTTTGTCCAGATCCGATGAATTGTGGGTTTATGATCCAGATTATCTATGAACAATCACTACAAAGAAAAGACACATCCGTGACATTTTGGGCCGAACGAATTTTTTTCTGTCATACTTATGACACTTCTATGACGATAATTGTGACAAAACCCGGTATCATCCTGGGCGATAATTGTGGGATCTCACGGGTACGCAGCTGCATGACATTCTTTGGGCCGTCCATGACGGAAAAAACCGTGGTAGAAGCGAGGGCGAGGAAAATATCGGGGTGTTCCCAGTTACGGTGGGTGGTCGGGGCCGAGCGATGCGCGTTTCTCTCATACACGCACGCGCGTGGGTGCGAGGCGTTGGGCTCTAACTGAACCCGAGCGATTGCACTGCAGGCTACGCATTACTGAACCCTAGCGATCGATCGATGGCTGTTAACTGAACTCGATCGAGCGATTCCTTCGCTACTGCTGCTAACTGAAGCCGATCGATGCTGCCTCTGGATGAACAGTGAGTGTTGCTGGGGGGTTTGGATGAACAGTTCCGGGTGGGGGTGGATGAACAGGACCCCGTGGCGTTGCCTCTGGATGAACAGGACCCCCGATCGTTCGAGCCGGTTGGGGCTGGATGAACAGGACCCCGTGGAGGGCAGGATGAACAGTAGATTGTGGAGGGCTGGATGAACAGTAGCCCGTGGAGAGGGATGGTTGAACAGTCGCAGGTGGAGGCTGGAGGAGGTCGACGGTGGATGAACAGTAGCCCGTGGAGGCTGGAGGGGGTCGACAGTGGAGATGAACAGTATCCCGTGGAGTCCCGTTTTGTGGTACACCACACCCCTCCCTATGAACAGGACCCCCGTTTCGACTGTAGCGCTCCAACACAAGTCCGTTTCCTCCGTTTTGCGGTACGCCACACCCCTCCCGATAAACAGGACCCCCATTTCGACTGTAGGAGGTACGTTTCCTCTGTTTTGCGATAGGCCAGACCCCTCTTGATGAATAGGATCCCGTTTCGAACGTGGCCGGTCGAACACAAGGCCGTTTCCTCCGTTCTGTGGTACGCCAGGCCTCGTTTCCATCGGCTGTTCCGTCCAAGCCGGTTGGCTCCCACGCGTTCCGTTGCCTCCTGATGAACACGACGCATTCCGTTGCCTCCCCATGAACGCGACGACGACGCTGTTTCTCCGTTCCGACCCAACCATGTACACGAGCCCTGGCCGTATGTACTCGCGAGTAGGCGTTCGAGACCCTACCTGTATGTACGTACGTGGCCGTATTTACTTTCTTGTACCCTGGCCGTTGTACGTGCTACGTGCGTGCCTCTACTATGACACGTGCGCGCCTCTACATCGACCAGTATGTACGTACACGTTCGCGACCAGAATGACAACGCTACGTACGCTTCGACCAGGTGGGTCCCAACTGTCAGGCACTTCCTTGCCTGCGAAGATGTTGCTGGTGGGTCCCAGCAGTCAGGGGGACGAATCATTTTTTTTGCCCAGACGCACTTCCTTGCGTGCGAAGATGTAGCTGGTATGTCCCAGCAGTCAGGGGGAAACGTTTTTTCACAAAATACGGTGGCCTGTCCGGTGGGTCCCCACTGTCATGTGGAGGAATAATTATTTGCGCGTAATAAGGAGGCACTTCCTTGCTGCGGCCGTGGACCCAGCTGTCAGCCTCTCCACGTACAGTACTCTTCCGATGGAAGTCATTCCTTGACCACGTTGACCACGCTGCACCGAGAGCACCAGGGCGGTGGATGACGGCGAGGCCTAGGAAGGGGACGACGCGGAGCCGGGGAAGACGCGGCAGTGGAAGCCCGCGCGGAGAGGAGTACGAGGGTTCACTGGTTAGGCTGCGGTGTGAGGCTGCCGTCGCCGCAGAATAACAGGGGGTGTGGGTGAGTAGAGGGATGGCCTGGCCAGCGGTGGGAGTAGCAGGGGGCGGTGAGGCTTGCGCGGCAGCACAGCCGGCCATGGGAGGCAGGAGCAGGCGGCACGACCGGCGCTGCTTTGGGCGGCTGGAGCAAGAAGACCAGAGGTTGAAGAAGCACGACGGCCGTTGGGTGGACATCGTACGGTCATTGAAGCTAGAATCGTTTATATTGACTAAGTCGACAAAGCCCTTGGTACGCGTCAACTTAGTAGGCCCACAGGTCAGCTTCCGAAACAGTGCGCCCCAGATGTCAAGGGGAGGAATCTTTTTTGGGCGGGTGAAGCTAGAATATCCGAGATTGAAGAAGAAGCACGGCATCCGTTGGATGGGCATCCAACGGCCACTGCTGCTAGAACCGTGTGTTGACTATAAGTTGACAAAGCCTTGCATACGCGTCAACTCTCTTTTTTTAGGGGACGCGTCAACTTAGTATGGCCACAAGTGTGTGGTAGAGAACTTATAGCCCATTTGAGATTTGTAAGAATGTGCAGTCAATTTTTGAGTTCAAATGGAATTTACTATAGCCCATTTAGAGTTTGTTAAAAGTACAGCCCATTTAAACCAACCGTTCAAAACAGAATTCAATAAAATTTCCCACATTTTGATGGGATCCGAAATATTTTTATCCCGAAATTTCTAGTCAGATAAAATACAATTTCAATATAAATTTATATTACGTAAAAATCCAACGAAACATTGCGCTCGCAACAATTAATGAAATTAAAAATTTCAATATCCAAAAATAATATTTTATAAAGTAATTATGTGTTTGGTGCATTTTTTATAGTTACTGCCCAGTTTTTATAATTACATCCCATTTATTATTTCTTAAAGCCCATTTTCTTGTTAAGCCTAATGCATCCCTCCTAGGAAAGATTTTCAGCCCAGCGGGGCGGAGAATAACAACTTGACCTTGCCTGGGTATTCCTAAAAAAAGTATAGCTGGGCTAGCCATTTTCAGCTTGAAAAAAATTAATATCTGGGCTGGATATCTGGGCTGGGCTAGACGGTCCACAGCCCACCCAGTTAATAGCTGCAGCGATGCTTTCGTTGTTGTTCAGAGGAGAAAAAATAATATCTGGGCTAAACATTGCTCAAGAAAAACTCTACAGTGCTCACACCTCAAAAACACAAATACTGCTCGAGCTGCTTGGTCCCAGTTGTCGGCCGCTTCTTGTGCAATTCTCTCATTTATTGACTACATAGGTTGACAATGGTGTGGGGCCATGATGTCAGGAAACCAGGAGGAAGCAAAAAAAATATAGTTTTATATACTAATAAGGAGGCACTTGCGTACGTGCGGCTATGGCCCTGGTGGGTCCCCACTGTCATCCTCTCCAAGTAAAGTCATCTCCTCATCCTCATGTCCGTTGACCATGTTGACAATGCGAGACGGCGGCGCCACGGCGAGCGCAACAACTCGAAGGACGATGGAGAGGGCCTCGCGGGCCCTACGGATGGTCTAATACAGCGCCCGCTGCTCATTCGGGAAGCCAGGATCATAGGGCCACATGTCCGCGACGACGTAGTCATTTGCTTGTTCACCGGTGCTCGTTGAGGAGACGGAGGTTGCAGCACAGGTCCTCCTGCGCTGGTAGCTCTTCCGCCATTAGGGCGTCGAAGTGCGGCCGCACCTGCTCTATGGTGAACACGACATGAACCGGCTTGGACAGTGGCGCTGGCTCCTGGTCGGAAGCTACGTCCATCGTCTGATTGTCGTCGCTCAGCTTGGCGAGGTAGATGGCGAGCCAGCATGTCCGGCTGCTGGACCGACCCGCTGCCAAGCATGAGTCTGACTGCCCTGGCCCACCCAGACCGCCTCCCTCGCCCGCGTGCGCTTTCCGCCCGAAACGGTCAGCGCCGCCCGCCCCACTTCCCAGTGCATGCAATTGCTCCGCCTTCAAACGACACAAGTGCCGTCCGTCCGTCCTTCTGCCACCCACATTAATGATACGCGGTTGCCGAGTCGGCTACTCCGGCGCCACACGTTCGTCCCTCCGCCGCCCACCATTGCTATATAAACTGCTACACCGGCCATAGCCGCATTCATCCGCTACCGTTCCTATTCTCCTGTCCACACCACTACTGCCCACCATGGCTTCCTCGCGCTCCAGCGTTCTTCGGGACGGGCAGACGACGGACCACAAGGAGATGGCAGCCATTGCTGCCGACTGGCTGGTCGGCAGGCAGCCGGAGGACGACGACGTCCCAATGGAGAACATGGTAGTCGACGATCCGGCGCCAACCCCCTCCTCCGCGCCATCCTCACCGGTGCATTGCACCATGACCATCGGCGATGCCCATGCCCAATATATGGACACGGTGAGGCAGAAGCATGAGGAGCAGTTCCGGGAGGCGCAGGCCGACGCCGCCTACAACCACCATCTCCTCCAGGAGCACCTGCAGGCGGAGGAGCAGATCGCTGCGGAGCAGGAGGCGCTGCTCGACTCGTACCGCTCCGCCCGCGAGGGCCGCCTCGAGCGCTGGCGGTACCGCATGCGGGTGGCGGAGGCTGCAGCCGCCTACAAAGAGCGCGATGAAGCGGGCGAGGCGCTGTTTGGCGAGACCGAGGACGAGGCAGAGGACAATGCCGGCTCCGACGAGTCCCCGCTCCACTGGCGTCGATGAGGCCCTACTCCGCCGAGGCCCCGCGGCGCCAACAACGAGGCAGAGGACACCGCCGGCTCCGCCGAGGCCCCACCCTACCGGCAACGAGGGGGAGGATTTCCCCCGCTCCGCCGAGGCGCCGCCCGCCGGCAACGAGACAGAGGACATCGCCGCCTCCGCCGAGGCCCCGCCCCGCTGCCAACAAGGCCGCACCACACAGAAAACGAGGAAGAGTAGAACACGGTAGGTCGCCGCCGCTGCTACCCTCCGGTTGCTAGCACTGAGCTGTACATCATGGAGCAATTCTATGATTACAGGATGATTGAGCAAGCTCATGAGATACAGTCATTTGCTAGAGAACTTGAGCACTTCAGTTGTATGCTACCGGACAAGTTTGTTGCCGGAGGTATCATCACTAAGCTTCCTCCTTCGTGGATCTCATTGGCACTCTTGATGTGGAAGAAAAGGCGAGAGCAAAGGACACACGTGCTCGAGGAATTGAGGGAGGATCTAGTGCCAATCTGGTACAGAAGAAGAACTTCCAGCCCCACAAGTTCAAGAACAAGGGCAAGTTTGATGGTAAAGCAGAGTTTGATGGGAAGAACAAGGCTGTGCAACACACGAACTTCAAGAAGAAGAATGACAAGAAGAAAGGTGTTTGTCATGTGGGGATCCTGATCATTGGGCTCCTAGTTGCCCTAATCGCATTGACAAGCTAGGCGGGTTGACCACTGACGGCCGGTTAGCTTCTTGGCGGCGACGTGGAGTCGGAGAACTATGTTGGAGAAGGACGCTGCGCAGTTGGCTGACTCACACGTGGGCCCAACAGGCATCTGGGCCACATGTCAGTTACTCAACTGCACCTGCAGTTATGTCGCTGAAGCTTCTGTTCGGCTCAGCCGGACACAGGTGGGTAGCTTCGGTTAATTAATTATACCTCCAGCGCACCCCTTTTTAGTTGAAGAATGTATGAAATGTAATGAAATCCGGCATGTTTATATGAAATCCGACCACGTATGAATGAATTTATTTCGATTAGTTCGAATTCTTGTATCACTAGCATTGGATGAACATGCAAAACAATACGTACTAGCATTATTCCCAGGGTGATCATCTCGTTCGCAGCAGTTTCACATGTACTCCCTCCGGTCCTTTCTAGTCTGCATACAAGTTTTGTCTGCAGTCAAAGTATCTCTACTTTGACCAATCTTATATAAAAAAGTATGCACTTTCACAATGTGCGAAGTAAAAAGGAACAGAAGGAGTACAAAGAGTTTGAGCAGGTTTTTAGCGTTCCTGTACATTGCAATCAAACACACAGGCCAGGCAATTCATAGAGAACATTCAAAACAATCGATGATTATGCATCTCAACGATTCACATGTCAGAGCCAATATTTACTTCACAACTAAAGAATAACGAAAAAATGGACCGACGCTACTAACAGCAAAGGGCGTCCCATTCGAAAATATCAAACGCATGTCTTCTTGCTAAAATCAATGAGCAAAATTTGACAAGGTTTTCCCATTCCAAAATATCAAATGCCTACGATTGTGGAATGGGCAGGGTTTGCCATCAGTTCGGACATTGACATGGCACCTCGTGCTAAATAAACCAGTTGTTCTTTTTGTGCAGTTCCACCAAAAACAACCAAATTCGTGCATAGCTTGTATGACTTCGCCCTTATATGTTGCAACGCCTTGAACTTATCGGCACCTCCTTTCTTGTGGTGGAAATGAATGATTCGATGTATTCATGAACATTTTGTGCAGTTCCCATTGAAATCAAGCTGAGCACCCCTGTTTGCACAAATACAAAAAAATGATTAGTATAAAGCAAACTGTACTATGAATTGACAGCTTAAACAGGCACCTACATGGTCCATGTAGAGCACACTTTTAGAAAAATGGAACTCACCGGAAAGAATCCTAGAACAACATTGTACTCGCGCATCACAGCAAGAAAATGGAGATTTGTCAATCCTTCTGAGCTGAAGTTAGTTTGGTCTTGTGGGGGGTAATGTAACCATCCTTCAACTGGTCCTTCTGATGAGAAGATAGACAGGGCTTCTTCATCCTGGCATAATCGGAACTAGTCACTTCACATACTCCATATTCTTCTTCAGAGGAGGATGATCCTGTTGTGCAAAGACAAGAGGATAACTAAATGCTAGCATCCCTGTTTGCTCGAAAAATAGGAAAGGAACTATTTAAAGTAGCACAGATGAAGCACTTCTCAAGGACAATACCACTTTTTGATGACAGTATCTAAACAGTAGCACAACAGCAATAGAGATGACAAAGCTCAATCATTTGGATGAAATCAGTGGGCGAGCACCAACCTTTGTCAGGAGGCTTATTGTGTAGAGCATACAGATGAAGTCCCTGTTTGCACAAGTAGACATAATTACGTATTACATTAAGAGTGGCATCAAATCAGTGGCAAAACAATTGCTCGTTCCATCCATAACAATAAATTAAGATGCAAAACTATATCATTACTTGTGTCATCACAGTTCCAATGCTTCGTTACAGCACCAGGAGTTGATTTTTGTTTTTCTTCCGCTTGTTCTTCCCCTTCATCACTTGGTTCAATAAAAGACAAGCTTCGCCTTCAATGTAAGATTTGGCATGTCAATTAGGTTGCACAAGTATAACACTAAACAATGACATTAATTTTCTAATGGAAGTGGCAAAATACAGGTCAACAGTTGTGAAATATCCTTATCTTACCTCAATGGGATATTGCGGTGCACATACAGATTGGAAGTCTTGTCTCCATTTGTGCAGTTCACTAAAATCAAGCAACATTACCGTACAAGTAGCACAACATATGAAAGCACACTGCAGAATCATGTGAAAGAAGGCTAGTACTGACCTCTCATGACGCGGAATTCAAACAACTCACAAGAAGAAGATCTGAACCAAATTTGCCAACACAGATAGGAAGTAAGATCTCCTCTTGTGCAGTTCCACTAAGATCAAGCAATCAAGCAACATTGTCGGTGTGACATTTTGGTTGAACTGCACAAAACACTCTTAAAACAAAAGAGTTTTGTGCAGTGCAACAAAAGGTCACAATACCAACGAGGTGAAGTATATAACCCTGTTTACACAGAGGTGCAAAGGAAACAACTAGTGGTCAATAACGGTGGATGACACAGAAGCCAACAAAAAGAAGCATCTACCTTATCTAAATGGGAAAAAAGCAAGACAGTAGCATTTCTCAAATGGTGGCATTGATTAATATTAACAGAGAGATTATATTAACAATAAAATTCGTTAAACATGTAATTTGCTTTTAAAGAAAGAAGACCCCGAGGGAGTCTTTTTGGGACTTTTTCCAACAATTGCCCCTGCCACGCATCGCACCTTGTCTCTATTAGTTCATTACTAGGGGTAACATGGTCTTTTAGCATGTCATTTAATAACCTCTAGTCCATGTTTAGTCCCTGGAACCAAGCAGGTAGGGACTAGTGAGTTTTTAACCAAACAGGGCCTTAGATTAACAACAGCTAAAGAGTTGCACAGGACAGTGGACACACCAGCACCATGTGCATCTACCGATGTACTAGGGTGATGCACAGTTTTGTTATCTTTAGACACCTTTTCGTATGTGAGCGCAGCAAATCTAGTCCTGCTCAAACTCTACAGCCTTGTCCCCCAAAACAAAAGATCAGCTCGTTACAGATGTGCGTACTACGTTTGTCATTGTTTTCCCTTTTCGACCAACGTAGGTGCTGGATAGCCAGTCTGTACTAGTACTTTCCCCACTTCCTTTCCTCTGTGAACCACGTCCTAGATTTATGCTATAAAACTTTCCCCACTACTTTCCCCCATTCCTGTCCTCTTCGAACCACGTCTTAGATTCATGCGATACAACTTTCCCCACTACTTTCCCCCTTCCTTTCCTTTTTGAACCACGTCCTAGATTCATGCTATACAACTTTTCCCACTACTTTCCCCCATTCCTTTCCTCTTTGAACCACGTCCTAGATTCATGGTATACAACTTTCCCCACTACTTTCCAGTTTGATCCAACACCTAGATTCGAGTGCAGAAGAAGAAAAAGCCCACATGCAGCTAGAGCAATGCATGTGGAATAAGTAAATTATACCTTAAGGTTCTTGGGGTGTTGTTCGGTGGGCGACCGGAGGCCGTTCGACCCACACTATGTACGGCGGCGAAGAAGAAGGGGTCGGAGGCCCTCCCGCGCCGCCGCTGGGTGAAAGTGAACACCTGCGCCGGTAGTGGATTCCCTCCCTCGCCGACGGCGACAGCGTTAAGCCTCCTTCCCTTCCCGGCGGACAGATCCTGCCGGCTTTTTAACCAGCAGTGAGGGGAGAGAGAGAGGCCAACGAAGTCTTGTTTAGATCTGGAGAGTTTGAGAGAGTGTGAAGAGAGCAACTACAAGCAGACCAGCTATGAGGGGAGAGAGAGAGGCCAACGAAGTCTTGTTTAGATCTGGAGAGGGTGAGAGAGTGTGAAGAGAGCAACTACAAGCGCTGAGGCTCCAGCGTGTATATATATATATACTGGAGAGAGTGTGAAGAGTGCAAACCCTAGAAAACAAGCGTCGAGGCTGCAGCTTATATGTGATGAGGTTATTATACGGTCACTATGAGATCGTATAGCTCCGTATCCATCCATTTTGACCAGTCAAAGAATCCTCCTGGCACGAATTATGCTCAAGTGTAGTTATCGAACCCGAGACCTCAAGTTTGATGAGCGAACAGGCTAACAAGCTACACAACCCTCCCGTTATGTTCAACGAGAGGAAAATAACCTTTTATACATTCCTGCATTCGTGTGACAAGCATGCCATATTTTTTGTGTGTGGGAGTCATTGGGATTTAAATCATAATCGTGTCGCGTGCGTGTGTGTGTGTGTGCATGTGCATGTGTGTGTTTAACAGCATGTGTGTGTTAGAGAGAGCGACAGATCGACCTACTCCTACAGAGAGATGGTGTGTAGTGTATGATTTTAGCCACAAGAGTCGGTGCATCCTCTCGTTTCCGGGCGCCCGGTAGGGACAAGTGGACAGCTGCCACACCCGCTCCTGACCAGCCTGGCCCACCCAAAGCCCCTCCATCGCCCGCGCGTGCTTCCCGCCCGAAACGGTCAGTGCGGCTCCAAAGAATCGATGCCGCATTCATGCCCGGGCAGAGCGGACGCGACCTCTCACTGGCGCCTGCGTTGAAGGGAGAAGCGGATTCAAGAGTGATGGTTGCTTCGTCCGTCCAACTTACTGCTGGGTCTATGTGATTTGACGGCTCATTGGTCATTATTACTAAGGTGGTAGGACTGCTGGATGTCCCACGCTTTTGGCAAAAGGAGGTACTACTAGATTACAATTTTCTCCATTCTTACGGCGCAGGAGTGCAAGAGCAGTGAAAACACGCAGGCTCAGTGATTACATGGCCCACCTCACACTATCACCATATTTTCTGAACACCGTGCGACACCTAACTCTTTACATAGTACTCCCTCCGTTCCTAAATATAAGTCTTTGTAGAGATTCCACTAGGTGGACTACATACGGAAAAAAATGAATGAATCTACACTTAAAATGCATCTATATACATCCGAATGTGGTTCATGGTGAAATCTCTACAAAGACTTATATTTAGGAACGGAGGAAGTACTTGTATAGTACGTACTGTAATTTATCAGCAAGATAGTACAATGCTATGAAGCTTCCAGCTTCTGTTACATGTATCCTGCGTCCAAGGTTGCCCGTTGCAACATTTTATCAAATACAAAGGAGACTAACATGCATGCTATTGCATCTCAATGATTGACAGATCATAGCAAATATGTACTCCCTCCGTTCCAAAATAAGTGTCTCAACTTTATGCTACATACGGAGCAAAATGAGTGAATCTACACTCTAAAATACGTCTATATACATCAGTGTTTGGAGTATGTACTAGTAGTTCATATTGAAATCTACTAAAGGACATATATATTCCAAACAATATGATAACCTCTCTAACCAAGGTAGTAGGGACGAGGAGTAAACGGAGGGAGTAGTAAAATTTTCTCCTCGTCCTGCGAGCCACCGCGCGCGTGGGCGAGGGAGCGGGCGTAAGGCGTACAGTACTACTACTACTCATGTAGTCCCTAGCCATTGAAACAGAGACAGCTAAAGAAAAAATGATCCATGAGTCCCTAGCCCTTGAACCGTAAACACTAACCAGGCTTTAATTTGCTGGCAACGTCGGCGCTTCCTAAGAAATGAAGTTTGCAACCCTTTGACCATCGGATCATTTTGTGCAGTTTCACCAAAATCGAGATGAGCATCCTTGTGGAAAAGAAATTGAAGAAGTGTGATTAGAATAAGATTACTGGAACTAGTTGATGAGACAGAAACTCATCACAAATACAGTATGTAGAAGCCAGTAGAGGTATGTGCGGGGCAAAGAAGTAGAGAAATATCCACATGGAGTGATGTGGGCAGCTGGAGCAGTGGTGCAAGCCGGCTGTAAAGGGAGTTGTACCTGAGGGATGTCGGGACGTAGCTCAACCTAGAGGAGGGCGGCGGGAGGAGGCAACTACCCACGTCGCGGCAGTGAGCAATGACGAAGGCAACCTCACCGGCTTTGTGAGAGAGAATGGCGGGGACCCCTGATCGGGACGTGCCGACAGTGGGTTTTCGCCGTCAGCGACGGCGACCGCATCTACACTAAGCATCCACCCCTTCCCCCGGCGGACGTGATCCGCCGGGATGTTAGAGATGTGGCCACAGTGGTTTTGTCCGAGAGAGTGAAAATTGAAGAGAGCAACCCCAGCAAGCAACCGTGTAGGCTCGTCCTGCCTATGTATATAGTGGAGCGGTTTCCTTTTCTCTCCATATGAACCTATTTATATTGCGTACGTGCCACTGAAGAAAAAAAAACTTTATTTATAAATGACGAGGCACCTACTACTCGTTCTCCTATAAACCTTGCACTTGGCATCTCCAAACTATTAACCTTGCGATTGGCTCTTCGCCTCTTCGGGAAGTCGAGCAATAATGGTACTGCAGTATATATCGTTCTGGCTATACGAGACCGAATGAATTGCTGCACGTCCACCACGTGGCGAGGGTCGAGGGGCGAGGGAGAGTGCGTACTATTACGTCCGTTTCAATATGGACTACATACGGAGCAAAATGAGTGAATCTACACTCTAAAATACGTCTATATACATCAGTGTTTGGAGTATGTACTAGTAGTTCATATTGAAATCTACTAAAGGACATATATTCCAAACAATATGATAATCTCTCTAACCAAGGTAGGGACGAGGAGTAAACGGAGGGAGTACTAGTAAAATTTTCTCCTCGTCCTGTGAGCCACTGCGTGGGCGAGGGAGCGGGCGTAAGGCGTAGTAAGCAAGCTTCACCTCATCCTGCGAGCCACCGCGCCCGTGGGCGGGGGAGACTGTCGGTGTCAAAACCGGCGGATCTCGGGTAGGGGGTCCCGAACTGTGCGTCTAAGGCGGATGGTAACAGGAGGCAGGGGACACAATGTTTACCCAGGTTCGGGCCCTCTCGATGGAGGTAATACCCTACTTCCTGCTTGATTGATCTTGATGATATGAGTATTACAAGAGTTGATCTACCATGAGATCGTAGAGGCTAAACCCTAGAAGCTAGCCTATGGTATGATTGTTGTTGTCCTACGGACTAAACCCTCTGGTTTACATAGACACCGGAGGGGGCTAGGGTTACACAGAGTCGGTTACAAGGGAGGAGATCTACATATCCGTATTGCCAAGCTTGCCTTCCACGCCAAGGAGAGTCCCATCCGGACACGGGACGAAGTCTTCAATCTTGTATCTTCATAGTCCAGCAGTCCGGCCGAAGGATATAGTCCGGCTGCCCGAAGACCCCCTAATCCAGGACTCCGTCAGTAGTCCCTGAACCGGGCTTCAATGACGATGAGTGCGGCGCGCAGATTGTCTTCGGCATTGCAAGGCGGGTTCCTCCTCCGAATACTCCATAGAAGATTTTGAACACAAGGATATTGTCCGGCTCTGCAAAACAAATTCCACATACCACCGTAGAGAGAATAACATTTCCACAAATCTAATCTGCTGACGCATTTTGCAGCATGATATCACACCACGGCCCGGTCATTATTCGAACTGTTTTCCACAACCTGCCACTACACATATCGCGAGGCGATTTCCTTGGCACGTCTTGTCAAAGTAGAGATCGTGTCCCCTTATCACGGGATTCTCATCAATACGGGTGTGGGTAACCCAACCGCGCCATCAATTATGGCGCTTGGGGAATAAGCGATTTTACCAGGTAAGTGGGGAGGCGCATCGCCTCTTCCGCCCTTATAAAGGGACAAGGATTCACCCTTTTCACCCACGCCTTCTTCCTCCTTGCTCATCCATTCTTGCGCACTCGAGCTCCAGCGCCCAAGTTCGCAATTTTCTCCTCAAACCACTCCAAGCATGTCCGGAGCAGGAGGCAAGTGGATGGTCTCCTCCGTCACGGAGGAAAAGATCACAAAGCTACGGGGAGCCGGATATCTAGCAGCGGATATCGCACACCGGCTGCGAGATGCGGGGCAGATCATCCCTATGCCAGAGCCCCATGAGAGGGTGGTTTTCCTTACCCACTTCGTCCGCGGACTGGGATTTCCCCTTCACCCATTTGTTCGCAAGCTCATGTTCTACTACGGGCTGGACTTTCACGATCTGGCCCCAAATTTCATCCTCAACATCTCGGCGTTTATCGTCGTGTGCGAGGCCTTCCTCCGCATCAAGCCACATTTTGGCCTGTGGCTAAAGACCTTCAATGTTAACCCGAAGGTGGTGGTCGGCCAGCAAGCGGAGTGCGGAGGCGCCATGGTGGGCAAAATGCCTAACGTCACCTGGCTCGAAGGCTCCTATGTGGAGACCATAAAGGGGTGGCAATCGGGGTGGTTCTACATCACCGAGCCGCATGACACCAACTGGGTGGCGGCCCCCGAATTCCGATCCGGATTCCCCACGCGGCTCACCTCCTGGAAAGAGAAGGGCCTGTCCTGGGGTTCATCGATGGAGCTGACCGGACTCCAGAAGTGCATCAGAAACATAATGAGCAGGAAAATCAAGCTCGTCAACGTGGTCCAGGTCATGCTCTTCCGCCGGATCCTCCCGTGTCAACGACGGGCATTCAATTTGTGGGAGTTCGACCCGGCCGAGCACCAGCCGCTGCGAGAGCTCTTCGACACGATGCACAAGGACGTCTAGAAGGTGCTGTTCAAGGGCGCCGAGGTACGTCCTCCCCTTACCGAGGACCGCGGACTCAGCGCAAAGCGCCCTGCGAATCCGGTAAGTCTTTTATATCTTATAAGATGTTCATTTCCCCAGTATAACTATGCGCGGGATCTAAGCCTCCACGCCGTTTAACAGGACTTGGTAGAGACAGCGGTGCAGATCGATTGCCCAACCCCCTGCCTGAAGATCCTGCAGATGCTCTCCTAACGGAGATGCTGGTTCCGGCGCCTTACGAGGTGCCGGTGAAGAAGGCCAAGAAGAAGGCCACGGGGACCCGAAAGGGTCTCCGGCGCAAGGTTATATAGGACTCATCGTCCGAAAACTCCGAGGCGCACTCCTCCCACGAAAACGAGGAGGAGGAAGAGGAAAGTTCTCCCTCCCAGCTGGGGGAGACAAGAAAAGGAAGGCCGCCCCAACCGGGGAGGCCGAAGGGTCCAAGAAGGGAAGGACCCTCCTCCCGGACTGTTCCACGACGGCCGCCTACAGCGACGACGAGTGGTTGCCCAGGGACAAGCCCCTGGCGAAGTCATAAGTATCCAATTTCCATAGTAATTCATGGCATTTTCGATTGCACTGCTTCTCATCACGCCGAACATGATTATGCAGTCCGTCCCGAGCCCATATCGACGTATCTTCGTCGGATGGTTCTTTGGACCCGTCGGATATGAATAGCGATTCACTTCCGACCGCCTCCACCCCTCGCCCTACGGACAACATCGAGGTGTTGTCTCAAAGGGCACCGAGCCGAGGGGAGGTAGTCCTGGAGGCACCTCAAGGTGACGTTCCAGACCCTGGGCGCAAGGGGAGCAAGACTCCCATGGGCATTGAATTCGGCCCCCAGCCGAACACTGCGCCGGAACCTCCAGTGGTTCTGGACTCTGTCAGGCAACCCCCCGTTAAGAGGGGCAAGCCACCTGTGCGGGTGGCCTCTGTCCATCCAGAGGCATCGGACAACTTGCTGGAAGCACTTCGCGGCACTTCCATCGATGAAGAACACCGCACTATCATGAGTGCGGTGGTCAAGAAGGTTCAGTCCGCCAAGAGCAGACTGACTGAAGCCTGTGCCAGCCTCCTAACAGACTTTGAGGTAAGTAACCAGATTATAAGAGAATGTAACCTCATAGACACTAGCCCCTCATGCTCTGTTTGGCGTTTGCGAAGAAAGGCCGAATAGAGGATCAAATAATAACCGCAGGAGTCTAATCGAAATATGTCTATGTGCATATGCAGGCTTCACTGCTAGCCGCTGCCGCACGTACTGCGGAGGTCGCCGCACTGAAGCGGGACCTTGAGCAGTCCAAGGAAGAGCTCGGCCTTGCCAAAAGGCGGCTTGAAGAGAACAAAGGTAAGTTATACCCCATCTGTATGTTGATAAGAAAAAACAAGGGTGGTTGCTTAGATCATAGGATCGTCATGAATTTAACCAGGGGCCACGACCGAAGTGGCGACCCTAAAGAAGGCGTTGTCCGAGGCCGAGGACAAGGGGGCCAAGGAGCGCATTGAGCGGGAAAAACAAGAGGCCCGGGTGGGCGAGGTGCAGCAAGAGCTCCAGGCTCTCGTCAAGAAACACGAGTCCTTGGAGCTTGACTCTAAGATGCGAGAGTCCGAGCTTGCGAAGGCCCTTGAAAGCGCACAACGTGCCAAGGCCGAAGCCCAAAAGGCCCTCTAGGAAATTGAGGCGGTTAAGAAGATAGCGACGGGTAAGGCATTCAGTATGCAAAGCAAGCATGTGAAAGAAAATTTCCTTTTACTTACCCGAGTTCGGAGCTCTCCAGGAGCATTCGCAGATCTACCCCGTAGTGTGTCAGATGCCGCGGAGTTCTACTTGGCCGAGGAGGGGAGCTCGACAGAGAAGTTGTTCTGGTCTCAGTATACTGGGACCGAACACCCTATGCCCTTGAGCGACCAGCTGAAGCAACTGGTCGAGCTCCACAAGGCGGCCGAACAGGCCATGAAGGGTCTTATAGTCCGGATGTGGCCTGGCGATCCCCTGCCTGATAGCTACTTCGGCCTGGTGAGGCGGCTTGTGAATGCCTACCCATGGCTTGACGTCATAAAGCGGTCTGTCTGCATCGAGGGCGCGCGCAGGGCTTTTGCCCGAGCAAAGGTGCACTGGGCGAAGCTGGACGCCGAGAAGCTGGTGAAGGAGGGGCCGCCGGAAGGCAAGGAGCATCGCCACCCCGAAATGTATTATAACAGTGTCCTGAAGGGTTCTCGCCTTGTGGCGGAGGAATGTACTAAGGATGTAATATTCGAATGAATGTACTCATGCGATCGTGTAATATGAAACGAGTTCATGTGCGGCCGTTTATAAAATCTGAGAGTTGGCCAGTCGTCGGCTTCTGCCCCCATGTAACTAGTACTGAGGTGTTCGGGATAAACCTGAGCACTCTTTATCCCAATTTTGGGTCCTTCGAGGGAGGTGTTCAGCACAACGAACCAGGCAATCGGACTATAAGGCATTATCACTCTCACTTAGCCATAGAAGTCTACAATTTTAAATTTTGGCGAAGCCCCTAGTATTCGGAAGGCCGAATTTGGGGCGCTATATACGCCTAAGTCGGGCAAGGCCGACTCCTCGCCCGAAGCGGAAAAAGTCTTTAAAGACTTGAGAACTCTCGAACAGCGACCAGCTCTCGCCTTATCATGACAGTCAGTTTTTGGCTTTCTCTACTGAGGTGCTCGTCCGGAAGAACCGGGACACAATCACAGTAGTTCTCCCAGCGCTACCTTAGCCGATATTGCGGAACATAAGGTGCCAAAACATGGGAGCCGGGCAAACCCAACTATTGACCCAAGACGTGATTCGGAGCTGATGCATATAGTGCTATAAGTTCGGGGTGCCGCACTGTCGAAAGTGTTCAGACTTCTCACGCCGTATTATGGGGTATACTGAAGCCCCTGGCGTACTGGTCATACCAGAATGTACGGGTGCAAGTTGTCGTAAATAAACAGACAAGAAAAAAAGAAGGGTAATGCAATAATAGACTAATGCTATGCATTGTTTATTTAAATAATACGTCGAAGCGTACGGATACAAGTAGTGCAATAAGCAGAAAATAGGACTATTTGACATGTCCTATCCAGGGGCAAGTTGCATATGGGTATTTAAAATAGGTATTTCGATCGTTATTAGAGACCACCTGGGGATTCCCTTGTACGTCTTAGCTCTTGCCTCCTTTGTATTTCCTTCCCGCAGTGAGTTCAGCAATCAGACTGCCGAAAAGGGCTTCCAGAGAGTAAGGTCCTGAAAGAGAGAAAATTATAAAGGTATACATCCCCTGGGGCGGTTGAGCCGCATTGTGGGATGTGTCCTGGCCGTGCCCCCGCCTATGCCCATGGTATTTTTAGTGCGTAATTATGTACGTGCGGCACAGATTTCGTCGCTTGACTGGGACTAGGACGGGGGCCGAATTGCTAGGCGAGCTCTGAATGTGCCAGGCGATCCTGTTGCAGGTTACTCTGGACTCGCTTGAAGGTATCCGGGGGCTTTATCGCCGAATTGGCGGTTTGCCTTAAAAGGCTGCTTTGTGCCTCAGCTGCGAGGGCCGTAGTGTGCTCCTCCGTGCGGAGCGAGCGTTCTGTGTTTCCATTGACTGTTATAACCCCACGAGGTCCTGGCATTTTGAGCTTGAGGTATGCATAATGCGGTACCACATTGAATCTGGCAAATGCGGTTCGCCCGAGCAGTGCGTGATAGCCACTGTGGAATGGGACAATATAGAAGATTAACTCCTCGCTTCGGAAGTTGTCCGGAGATCCGAAGACCACTTCCAGTGTGATTGAGCCCGTGCAATGGGCCTCTACACCTGGGATGACACCTTTAAAGGTGGTTTTAGTGGGTTTGATCCTCGAGGGGTCTATACCCATTTTGCGCACTGTATCCTGATAGAGCAGGTTCAGGCTGCTGCCGCCCTCCATAAGGACTCGGGTGAGGTGAAATCCGTCGATGATGGGGTCAAGGACCAATGCGGCAGATCCGCCATGACGGATACTAGTGGGGTGGTCCCTGCGATCGAAGGTGATCGGACAAGAGGACCATGGGTTGAACTTTGGGGCGACTGGCTCCATCGCATAGACGTCCCTTAGTGCACGCTTCCGTTCCCTCTTGGGAATGTGGGTTGCGTATATCATGTTCACCGTTTTCACTTGTGGAGGGAACCTCTTCTGTCCTCCTGTGTTCAGCGGCCGAGGCTCCTCGTCGTCGTCGCTATGCAGCCCCTTGCCCCTGTTTTCGGCATTCAACTTGCCGGCCTGCTTGAACACCCAGCATTCTCTGTTGGTGTATTGGCTGGCTTATCGGGGGTGCCGTGAATTTGACACGAGCGATCGAGTATGCGGTCCAAACTGGACGGGCCCGGATTGCTTCTTTTGAACGGCTTCTTCCGCTGACCGGATTTAGAACCGCTGAATCCGGCATTGACTGTCGTGTCTTCGGTGTTGTCGCCGTTGTTGCAGCGCTTGTGTCTGTTACGACGTGGTCTGCCGTTAGTATCCTTTGTATCTGAAGTGCCATGACTTCTTGATGTGTTGTTGCTGTGAGCCAGCCAGCTGTCTTCGCCCGCGCAAAAGCGGGTCATGAGCGTCGTGAGGGCTGCCATAGACTTCGGCTTCTCCTGGCCGAGGTGCCGGGCTAGCCACTCGTCACGGATGTTGTGCTTAAATGCCGTTAAGGCCTCTGCATCCGGACAATCGACAATTTGGTTTTTCTTAGTTAGGAACCGGGTCCAGAATTGCCTTGCCGATTCCCCTAGCTGCTGAGTTATATGCCTCAAGTCATCAGCATCCGGTGGTCGCACATAAGTGCCCTGGAAGTTGTCAAGGAATGCATCTTCCAAATCCTCCCAACTGCCAACCAAGTCTGCTGGCAAGCTATTCAGCCAATGCCGAGCTGGTCCTTTGAGTTTTAGTGGGAGGTACTTGATGGCATGTTGATCATCACCGCGAGCCATGTGGATGTGGAGGAGGAAATCCTCGATCCATACCGCGGGATCTGTTGTACCATCATATGATTCAATATTTACGGGTTTAAAACCCTCTGGGAATTCGTGATCCATTACTTCATCAGTGAAGCATAGGGGGTGTGCGGCGCCTCTGTGCCGGGCTATATCACGACGCAGTTCATATGAGTCTTGTCTGCTGTATTCGGCCCCGCCGGGTTTGCTTTTAGTGTATCCGGCGTGACGGTCATCGTCCCACGTTGGTGCGCGCCCCCGTGATCCGTAGATCGATCTTGCATGTTTTTCCTTGTTTTCCAATATGTCTTGCAGGTCCCGCGTGTTGCCCCGGGCCTTGGTATTTTTGTTTGATTGGCGGCGGGGTGCGGGCTAGACTTCGGGCTGAAATGCCTCTCTGTCTCGGCCACGAGGTGGCCGATCAGCTGCATCATACGCTGGTGATGTAGGTTTCAATGCTTCCTCCTCGAGTTGAGGTAGCAACCTGCGCTTTGGATAACTCTTGGTTGGGCGCTCGAGTTTGTATTCCTCGGCTGCCAGGACTTCGGTCCATCTATCCGCTAGCAGATCTTGATCAGCTCGAAGCTGTTGTTGCTTTTTCTTCAGGCTGTTTGCTGTGGCTATAAGCCGGCGCTTGAAGCGCTCCTGCTCGACGGGATCCTCAGGCACGACAAATTCTTCATCGCCAAGGCTCACTTTGTCTTCGGAGAGAGGCATGTAATTGTCATCCTCTGATTCTCCGTTTGCTGCCTGTTCCGGAGGGCGAACTTGTTCATCCTCCCGCTCGAGGTCTTGCTGGAGGGGATTATCGTCGTCTTCGGCACTATCCGGAGCGTTATTGTCTCTTGTGCCGGTATCGCTGCTTTTGCTATGGCGAGACTTAGAGCGGTGCCGCTGACGTCGGTGCTTGGGTTGCTTCTTGGAGGGATTATCCTCTGTTGTCTTATCGCCATCCCCTTCTTTGGGGGTGTCCACCATGTATATGTCATACGATGAGGTGGCAGTCCAGCGCCCTGTGGGCGGTGGTTCTTGTTCGTCTCCTGCATCGTCGTCCATACCGTCGATGCCTTCGGAGCCGAAGTCGAGCATGTCGGTTAAATCGTCGATAGTGGCTACTAAGTGGGTGGTGGGTGGGGCGCGAATTTCTTCGTCGTCCGCATCCCATTCTAGCCGGACATAATTCGGCCAAGGGTCTCCCGACAGGGAGAGAGACTTCAACGAGTTTAGTACGTCGCCAAAAGGCGAGTGCTAAAAGATATCCGCGGAGGTAAACTCCATGATCGGTGCCCAATCGGATTTGATGGGCACGGACACAAGCGGCTCGGAGTCCGTGGCCGGGGACGAATCCAACGGTTCGGAAACACGGGTCTCGTAGGAGGTGAAGTCAGTATTCGGCGCTATCGCCACTGAGTGTGCGGCCTCCGTGGCGGGGTCCATCCACCCGTCCACAGATGGCGCAATTTGTTCCGGATTGAGGGCCGGAGTAGTTGCAGGTGTGATCTCCAGAACATATTCCGACGGCAGAGCTAAATCATGCTCGTCGTGATCGTGCAGCGCACCTGACATGGGCTCGAATCCGTCGAAGATCAAGTCTCCGCGGATGTCGGCAGTATAGTTCAAGTTTCCAAACCTGACCTGATGGCCAGGGGCGTAGCTATCGATCTGCTCCAGATGGCCAAGCGAGTTAGCCCGCAGTACGAAGCAGCCGAATACGAAGATCTGTCCGGGGAGGAAAACCTCACCCTAGATCGCATCGTTGCCGATGATCGAAGGAGCCATCAAGCCTTACGGTGACAGCACAGTGGAACTCTCAATGAAAGCACCAATGTCGGTGTCAAAACCGGCGGATCTCGGGTAGGGGGTCCCGAACTGTGCGTCTAAGGCGGATGGTAACAGGAGGCGGGGGACACAAAGTTTACCCAGGTTCGGGCCCTCTCGATGGAGGTAATACCCTACTTCCTGCTTGATTGATCTTGATGATATGAGTATTACAAGAGTTGATCTACCACCAGATCGTAGAGGCTAAACCCTAGAAGCTAGCCTATGGTATGATTGTTGTTGTCCTACGGACTAAACCCTCCGGTTTATATAGACACCGGAGGGGGCTAGGGTTACATAGAGTCGGTTACAAGGGAGGAGATCTACATATCCGTATTGCCAAGCTTGCCTTCCACGCCAAGGAGAGTCCCATCCGGACATGGGACGAAGTCTTCAATCTTGTATCTTCATAGTCCAGTAGTCCGGCCAAAGGATATAGTCCGGTTGTCCGAGGACCCCCTAATCCAGGACTCCCTCAGAGACAGTGTACTAAGCAAGCTTCTCCTTGTTCTGTGAGTTGACGGGACACATCAAAAGTACTGCAGTGTATAGAGCCTTGCCTCTAAGGTAGGCCCCACATGGTTTGCCTCTTTTTTGACATAACGCGTCAAGTCGCAATTTGTTTGTTCACCCGTGGTAGATGATCTTCCCTCCATCTAGTTGACAACCAGTACACGTGTCACGTTACCACGTGGGCTGCCTTTTCGTACAGAAATGAGCTCCACCGTGTACCCGCGCGGGTGTGGTTGGGAAAGAGACGGGAGTACGTGCGCCGTGCGTGCACCTCTTCTCTTCGTGCACGTCCCCCACCTACGTGGGTGTGTGTGAGAGATACAAACCTAGACAAATGGCTTGTGCGTTCGTGAGTGTTTTTTGTTTGGGGGAGGTGGATTTCGTGAATGTATTTTGTGGGAATATGTGTCAATGACATCTCAAACAAATTTGTGCATGCAATGTGTGTGAAATGGAGGCCTATCCATATCATATATAGAGGGTCGGGCGATCCACGAGAAGAGAGGGAGGGGTCATAGATATCGATAGAGTCGAAGAGAGGATCAAGTGGGTGGGTGCGAGATCGATGAAGAGAGCCATCGAAATTGTGTGTGTGTGCAAGTCAAAGATATAGGGCGACTGACGTAGCTACCGTATCGTCAGAGGGCACAGGTCAAGTTTGTGTGTGGCAGGGAGACATGACTAGAGCGCTCGATGTATCGGTGTGTGTGTGTGGGAGGGGGTGGGGGAGGGGTAGGCAGAGGCCTAACTATAGAGGTAGAACGACTCGTATATGTGTTGAGAAGGAGAGACCCAGCTATGTCTTGAGGGAGATCGGTCGACATCCATACATAACTGAAGGACGGGAAATAGGATGGGACAAAGAGAGAGAGGGGAGAGAGGGAGGGAGAGGGGTAGAGTGTTGGATGGGTGATGGAGTTGCTTCTCGAAGATGGTGGGAGAGGCCTACTAGACAAACTGAGGGTGGAGCTGTAATATTATCAATAAGAGTGGGGATGTGTTTCTGTGTATGCCTGTGCGTGATAGATCTGTCGGGACACATCGATGGATGATGAAGGGGAACCATGTGTTTGGTAAGCAAACCTAACTAGATCGGTGGATCAATTGTTGTTTGTCGGAGGAAGGGAGAGACATAACTAATGAGGTAGATCGGTCGACGCGTGGGGAAAACGAGTTATAAGGACCTAGCTAGCTATATGTATAGCGGGAGATCGGTCGGTGTACGTCCATTTGTTAGAGGCAAATAAGGCCCGGCAAGATGGATAGACAGAGAGAATGGAGCTAGGAGGTGGTGCGAGAGGCCCAGCTACTAGCTAGATAGGGGGAGGAGTGTGCGGTTGTGAGATCGATGAAAAGAGGGGCGAGAGTTTACACGTGTGTGGGACCGTATGAGAGACACGAGGCAAGGACACATAAAGGAGGAGATTGAAGGTGCGTGTGTATGTTGTAGGCAGACATCGCTGGAGAGGTTTATCGATCGGTGTGTGTCGGAAAGGAGTTGTGGAGACTGTGGGAGAACGACCTAAAGAAAAAAAATGAATGTGCGCGATGGATATAATGCTGAGGGAGGGGGAGGGCGAGGAGGGCGTTTGCATGCACGAGAGAAAGTTAGTGGTACCTACAAAGGTTAGAGGATTGCGTGGGTGTAAGAGACTAACAAAGATCATAATTTGATATGAAAGTGGATTCATATATTTGAATAGGAGATCATAGTGTTTTAAACATATGCATGCATGAACATAGCGGTGGTACGCGTGTTGTGGTTTTGCACATGTTATACCATAATCTGATAATGCATGGCGTTTGCAACTCACAGCTAAATGTCGAACAATCTAAACCATACTATACATCAAACAATCTCACATTTTATTTGAATTTGTGATAATGTGTGGCGTTTGCAGCTTGCAACTAAATATCGAACAATCTAAACGATACTATATATCGAACATTCTCACATTTTATTTGAATTTGTGGTAATGTGTGGTGTTTGCAACTCACATCTAAATACTTGTAGGCGTATAGGGGCGGGGCACCATACATAATGTGATAAACACATTATACATATGAGACATGGTTTAGTTTGTGAAGATCTAGCTAGAGCTTGAAATGTACTATGATTTGAAATCAACATAAAGTGGATTCAAAAAATCGAGTTCGAGTTCATATAGTACACATAGTTCATATGTAACTCGAGACTAATCATGTGGTGTGCTGTGAAGATAATACACAAACGATGGTTTAACTTGACAATAATGACGATTGTAGATCTTATTAAAACAGAGAAACGAATTCAAATGCTTTGACTTCACAACAATCATTATTGTAGATCTTATTCAAATAGAGAAATGAATTTAAATTTAGTTCATATTGAAGCGGTAGTATATACGTTGGGAATGCACTAAAACGTTCATTTGAGTACTAGGTTGCATGCATTATACACGTAGCAAAATATTTTAATAGAACATAACATGAATTCAAAGTTTTGAATGACATTTGTAGTGCGAATTGATTTGGTACAGTACACGTTAGGCTTGTCCGGAAATTTCAACCCGCGCCTTGTTAGCCCAAAATATTTAATATATATCTTTGTCTCATTGTGCTCCGACAACTCCCTCCATCTCAACCCGCGCCTTGCTATTCAAAAATTACAACGCGCGCGAAAACTCCCACCTCTTGTGAAATCCCGACACATGAAATGCCCGTGATACCCCTGAACCGAAAGAACCGCCTCAAATCGGTGGGGGTACTTTCGTAACTTACCCCACATTTCGGACAAGCGCGTCCCTAAGCCATGGTTCCCCACTCCCATCCCATCCGCCCACCCATTCGTACACCGAGGCCGAGAAAACCCGCGAAGCCCCACACCCTCCTCCGTCCGCCACCCAGCCGGAGCCTCTTCCCCGACGACTTCGTCCACAGCAACACCTCGACGTCCCTCATCCACCGTACCGGATGAGGATCCCTCGTCGAACTGGTCGTCCCGCCGGTTCAGCCACCCCGTCCTCCACCTCCAAGGAGCTGCCCCGATGTTCCCCTCATCTTTCGCGCCACCTCCATTCCCACACCGCCGTCTTCACCTACACCACTGGAAGATCATCAGCATCACCGTTTCCTCGGATGAAGCTGCGGCCTAATCGGTGCCACCAAAGAGGTTGTACACTAATCGCCGCATTTTCTTCTTGATTCGATCTCACGGTGCTGCCGGCGCTCGGCCCCGAGCCGACACGGTGCGGCTCCATCCATGGCGGCATCGCTGACCACTTCCTCCATGGCGTCGCTCCCTCGGCGGCGACGTCCACATCAGTAGGAGCTGCTGCTGCTTTAGCTCTCGCTCGAGCTGTTGCTCTGCTCTTGCTCTCGGTCCCTTACCTGGTCTGCTCATGCTCTTGTTCGCGCTCACGCTGCTGCTCTCGCTCTTTCTCTTGCTTGCGATGCTGCTCCGATTTACCTACACTTCAGTCGACTGAATCGACTTTTGGGTCAGTCGATTTTCAGGGGGTGGGGGGCTAGCCGGAGTTACGGAAGAACCAGCCGCAGCGGGGAGGGGGGCTCGCCGGAGAGGTACCCCACTATCTATCTTAGGGTTCAGGGTGGGGGCGGTGGTCGCCGGCAGTGGTGGGGCAGTGGCGTGGGGATCGCCGGAGAAAAAGCTCGGCACAAGGGGGCCTAGAGGGATGGCCGGGGCGGCGGCGGACCGGCGGTGGGGAGTGTTTTCGGGGCGGGCGGGGCGGCGCACCGCCGGCCGCGGGCGGCGGGGGGCGGCTGTTTGGCCGGTGGTGGCTGGCGGCTCAGGGGGTGGAGGTTGAAGATGAACTGTAGGCCCTAGATTTTGTATCCAACGGCTGCAAAATCGACTGACCAGAGATGAAAAAGTCAGTCGACTGACGTTTGTCGTCACGTTAAGGCAGAGCATCAAAGGCCTGCCGGCACCCTTCAGCCTTTAGCTATTCCTGAGTGGAAATGGGATAAAGTTGGTATGGACTTCATCACTGGCTTTCCCGGGACTAAGAAAGGGAATAATGCTATCTTCATAGTCGTTGATCGTCTTTCCAAAGTGGCTCATTTCCTTCCTGTTCGGGAGAGTATCACTGCTAGTCAGCTCGCTGACTTATATATTTCTCGAATAGTGTCACTTCATGGTGTTCCACTAGAGATCAATTCATACCGTGGTAGTCTTTTCACTTCTCATTTCTGGGAGAGTTTCCAGATTGCCATGGGAACCCATCTTTCCTTCAGTACCGCTTTCCACCCTCAATCAAGTGGTCAGGTGGAACGGGTCAACAAAATTCTCGAAGACATGCTTAGAGCTTGTGTTATCTCATTCGGTATGGATTGGGAGAAGTGTCTTCCTATCGCCAAGTTTGCTTATAACAATAGCTACCAATCTAGTCTCAAGAAAGCTCCTTTTGAGATTCTGTATGGACGAAGATGTCGAACACCTTTGAACTGGTCAGAAATCGGGGAAAGACAATTCTTTGGACCAGATGATCGAGGAAGCAGAAGAGCAAGTTCGCATTATTCGTGAGAATCTAAAAACAGCCCAATCTCGTCAACAAAGCCAGTATGACCGTCGTCATATGGAAGTGGCTTATGAAGTTGGCGACAAGGCTTACCTTCGGGTTACCCCTTTAAAGGGTACCCATCGCTTAGGTATCAAGGGCAAGTTGGCTCCTCTTTACATTGGTCCTTTTCGCATTCTCGCTAAACGAGGAGAGGTTGCCTACCTGCTGGAACTACCCCCACATCTTTCCCGAGTGCATGATGTCTTCCACGTCTCTCAACTCAGGCGTTGCTTCTCGGATCCCATCCGCGGAGTGGACCACGAAACGCTTGATCTCCAAGATAACCTCACTTATCGAGAGTACCCAGTTCACATTCTTGATCAAGCAGAGTGTGTCACCCGACGTCAGAACATCAAGTTTCTCAAGGTTCAGTGGTCTATTCATTCCGAGAGACAAGTTACTTGGGAGCGAGAAGATCGTCTTCGACTGGAGTACCCCACCTTCTTTCCATCGACCCCTGAATCTCGGGACGAGATTCTTTCAAGTGGGGGTGAGTTGTCACATCCCTAGTTCTAGTATGACCTAGACTAGCTAGTCATGTGTGCATCATGTTTAAATTTCATTTAAAATTGAATTGGGGACATGTGAAAGCCTCAGAAATCATTTCTAGAAATGACACAAATAAAAATTGCTCCAAAACGGTCCAAGAAAATGTTCATGTTGCTCTATGAAAATATTGCTCAGAGGTAAATTTCAAACCGATATCTTTAGGAGCTCATAAATATTTATTTTGGCCATTTGGAATGAATGCAATAATTATTTGCATTGGATATATATATATATGTTATATATTTTATATATGTCCAAAAATTCTGAATTTTGGTGAGGGGCTTTGGAATAATCCCTTAGGTCAATGCAAAAATTGTCAGAAGAAAATAAAATGATTTAGTATTATTATTAAGTCAAAACAAATGTCAAAAAATAGAAAAGAAAACAAAAGTGGAAAAACGCGTACCTGTGCTTACCTGCGGCTCAGCCCAATCGGCCCACTGGCACAGTGCCAGTCGTCCTTGTCCTCGCGCCAGTCGGCCGGGCGCATGGCCGACGCGCGCGCACCGCCGTGCCGCCACGCCACCTGCCTACCTGGCCTCCCCCTCGTCGCCCCGGATGTCCTGCACGACGCCACGCGCCGCCCCGGACCTCTGTCACTCTCTCTCGCTCTCCCTCCACCCATGGATCTCTCCCTCTCCCCGCGACCGAGCGCTGCCGTCGCCGCAGCTCGTCACCGTCGTAGCTACCGCCTCCCCCTCGCCCTCTCTCCGTGTCTGCAAGCTCTGCACCGTCGTCTGCTACCTCTCCGTCGAGCCACGTCACGCGGGAAGCCCAGGAGAGCCGCCATCACGATCGTCTTCAGCTCCGGCCTCCCCAGCTCCTCCCACCTGCCCCACTAGATGCGGGAGAGCACGGGCTACGCCCCGGTGCTCTCAGCCGCCGCCCCCGTGCCGGGCTACGCCCCGGTGCTCTCAG